>NC_134530.1:122462220-122762220 GCF_050624435.1 Tenrec ecaudatus | reverse complement strand
GGATTCAAAAGGGCATAGGGGAGGCGTCAGAAACCATATGTGGGAAATAAGGAGTAAAGTAGAGAGAACATATTTTTTAGAGCAAGATTAGTAGATAATGTTGATTTAATTCTTCTTAGTTGAGGATTAATAAGTGACAGTCTGAGATTTACAGATTACCACAACTTCATCCATTTCCTTTTAAACTTCACTACTCCTGTCCAAACACTCACATTAATTAGACCAGCACAGTGATTCATAAAGAGCAAATAAAGTCAATATCCCGTCTCTGAGGCTCACTTGCAAAGCACACACAGCCACTAAATTAGTGAGAAGCCAGAGGGCTCAGGCAAATGTTCCTGACCTCCTTGGCTTCCTTATCTCATCCTCTGTATGTATTTTCATTGTCTGTCTGATAACCCTGCAAGCGTTTTACTGTGTTTGATTCTGTCTGAGCCGAGCACTAAGGAATGGCCATTTCAAACGCTTTGCAGACACAGCTCATTCACTCTCCCAACTTCACAGAGGTAGGGTGGGTAGGGAGGGGCAGGTAGCATTGTCTCCATGGAATGAATGAGGAAGCTGAAGGGCAAGGAGGTTAAGTGACTTGTATGAGATCACAGGAGGGGTCAGTAGCTGCCTGTGAATAGAACTGAACCTCCAAACTTTTAGTCTGAGGCTCTGTCCGCTAAGCTCCTTTTCCACTGCAGCAAACTGAGCACTAGAAGGGAAAATGGGTTTCAATCATTACAAATGGATAAATTAAAAAGTAAGATGGCTTGTGAAAAAGATCCATTTTCATTTCAGCAGAATCGCTTCTGGTTTTCTTCCTCCTCTTCTTTTAAAAAAAATACCAGGGATTTTCAAGTCCCCAGATTGAAGTACATCATTCCAGGTGATGTGGGAAGTTTGAACTTCTGGAAGTTTCAGGCTCAAGAAAAGGATGGCAAGTAGCTGGTTTCCACACCTGACTTTCCTTCCCTATTCCTACTCCTCTTTAAGAGGGTCCTGTCCTGTGATCACTCTCTGGTTCCCCCACCCACTTGTGATCAATGTCATCCTAAACATCACCCTGGCAGTTTGCTGTTTCTGGATCAGCATTGCTTATGATATACTTCAACTTTCAGTGGACCATGCATGGTAGAGACATGCCAAGTGCGGAGTTTGGGCGATGAAGGGGCTTGCGCTGTTGTTTGTTTGGTGTTTTTATTTGGGCATAAAAGCAAGAGAGGCAGAACGTGACAGCTACTCTTGCTGCTACTCCACCGCCGGCTCCCTGCTTTTCCTCCTCCAAGCCAGGCAAGATTCGTGTTCACAGGGCCATTTCTAGCAATTTAGTCTGGGAATCAAGTTGTGAGCACTGTTTTCTCTGAAACAATCACTTTCCCAGCAAGTTTGAGAGTTTGAGAAGTAGTTTCCAAAGAAAACTCCGTGTCACTTCAGGCTAGGCTCTTCTCCTACAATTGTGCCAACTCCACACTTGGATTTTTTTTTTTTAAACCCTGTGTTTTCTTTCAAACTTGACCATCGAGAGGAGTTCTAATGAAATGGTGGATTGGTTTCTGTGCCACTAGAGAGAGACAATGAAATATAAGTTGTATTAAATTCAAGAGAGAGGGGGACTGTGCCATGTGGGATTTTCTAGAGCAATCTGCTTCCCCCATACACATTTTTAAATGACAATGTGGTTTCCCACTCAGTGTTGTTATTCAATACCAAATCAAAGCTGACTCATGGAGAAAAATGCTGTTTGATTCTTTTTAGTGCACATTTCCCTCCCCACTTTAGGGTGTCTGCCTGTGCAGTCAGGGAGGGAGGCTATGTATAATACGGTCTGAATACATTCTTCCAAGTATTAGGAGAAGGATGGAAACACAGAGCCCTTCCTGACCCCCAGAGCCCTCTGTTGATCACTGGTGTTTGTTGTAGGAGGAAGGCAAACATAAGCATAGAAGTATTGTTGAATAGAAGACCCTTCAAAAATGTCTCTGGGCTTTGTTCTCAGGTTGCATAGCAGTAGGGGGCTCCCCTCCTCAGAAAGCATCCTTATGCAAGTATTAAGAACTGGCTGAGATAAGAAGTGAAGCTTAAGAGACCTTCATCATTAGCTGCTAGCGGTAGAGATTAGTGATCCTACTACAGGATTACAGATGGAAAGAGTGCCAGTGTTGGTTAATTGTTCATTAATGCTTGTAAAATAAGCCAGCTGGAGGAAAACTGATCATTGTCTGCTCCCTCAGAGTGAAATGAAATTGGATCTGCTCATCAATGGCACTATGGATGTCGGAGGGGAAAAAGACACACGTAAACTGCTTCCTTAGCTATCCCTCTCAATTTTAAATAATTAAAAACAGTGATCTTAACTGGTGATCATTACATTCCCAATGCATACTTTCTCTCTGTGCTTGGACTTTATCTCAACTAAAGACATCGTCCTTTGCTTTTTTAGCTTTGCTCTGAAACAGAAAAATACCACTGATTCTCTAAAACGGCCTCTGTATACAAATAAGCCTGTACGCTCTGTGTTTATAATTTGTAGGCTTAGTGGTCACGCTACTTAAGAATCCCAGAGATGGTTAGGCCCTTCTTACTGTTTCTCCATCTTTTTTCCTCACCACCTCAACTCAAACGAGTACCTGCGGTGGTTCAGGTGCCTACTGCCTACCACCTTCTTGTGCAGAGGCCACGGGCTCTGCCCAAAGCCACACGCAGGCTGAGCATGCGGTTCAGAGTCTGGTACAAAGCTATGTACATTTGCCTTCCTTTGCCTTAGTCTCGGAAATGTCTTTCTGAGGTCAGAGATTATTCCATTAACTGAATTTAAAAAAAAGAAAACAATTAAAGATGATTCACTCAGTTCTTTTAAGTCAGGGCTGGAGTTAGTTTTGTTGGTTTTATTGTTTTTGTTTCTTTTTTCAGTTCAGGGAATGCTTTTTAGTTCTTACTAGGTACAACTGAGTTTCTAGTGGTGCAAATACTTAATGCCTTTGGTTGCTAATAGAAAGGCTGGAGGTTGGAGACCCCCCGAAAGGCACCTCGGGAGAAACCAGCCATGGAACCCCCCACGTTGCACGGCTCTCCTCTGATACTCATGGGTCTCCGTGAGTTGTAGTTGACCTCACAGCAACTGGCACCAAGAGCTGTCCCAGAAGGAAACAAGCCCTACCTCACAAGCTTCGACATGGAGACAAGGGGCCTTAAGGAAAAGCAATGGCTATGATGAGGGATTAATCCAGAGTGACATGATGCCAGTTTGGCAATGGGCAAAGCCTCTCTAAGGAAGTAGCAGGCAAGAGGTAAGCAGAGTGTGGGGGATCAGCCTCACCACAACCGAATGGGTCTAAGGGACGGTTGTGTAATTGAGGGGTCAATTAAAAAGACATCAGACAAGATGGAGCATGCAAGGGCTCACCTCTCAGTCATGACTTCAGGAGTCAGACCCACGCAGAGAGAGAGAGAGAGTCCGTAATGTAATCTCACCGAGTCTATGCAATTTCAAGCATGAAGGCCAAGGTAAGCATGTATATAACAGGAAGAGGTTGTACAAGAGTCATATACAGTATAGGAGGAGGAGGAGGAGCTAGGGCTGTACACGCAGTAGAAAGGGGTGGTACTGGAGGCATACATGTGACAGGAAGGACCATACATACAAGATGGCAGCCTAAACTTGGTCGTCTCTGAGCTGGCTTGACCTTAGGTGTCTTTGAACTCTTCTCCGGGGGAACAATCTATGATCCTTATCAGAAGAGAGTGGGCCATATTTAGAATGGGACAGACAATAGGGTTCAATTGATTTTGATGGGAGACAACCTTCAGGCAGATAGCCTTCAAGGGTATAGAGGAGCAGCCATGTGCTTGTAAGTAACACCTTTAAATTGACATCATTATGGAGGACATTTGGGGGAATAACTTTTAATTAGGAGAATGTGAGTGAGACACATCTCCAACCCACAAACCTGAAGGTTTCCTTCCCAGGAGCCTTGGCTTCCCAGACTCCTTAAAGTATGAATGTTGAGAGTTTGTCCTCATACACCCTCTTCCTGGTTCTGTTTCCCACAACAGAGGATTGAGAGGTAATCAAGAAAAGACCAAGGAAAAGAGTGTGCCAGGCAGATGCTACAACTTATGCAAAACCCTGGAAGGGAGCAACATGTTGGAAAACTAAAAAAGGAGAGGATACCTTCTTAGACCCTCGAGAGAAATTCAGCTTAGCTTTGTGCAGAGCTAATACTCTGGATGTGATGGTGCACACGTTTGAGGGAGGCTTCAGAATTTTCTCTTTCTTTAAAAATCATTTTATTAGGGGCTCATACAACTCTTATCACAATCCATACATACATCAATTATGTAAAGCACATCTGTACATTCGTTGCCCTCATCATTCTCAAAACATTTGCTCTCCACGTAAGCCCTTGGCATCAGGTCCTCATTTTTCCCCTCCCTCCCTGCTTCCCCTTCCCTCATGAGCCCTTGATAATTTATAAATTATTATTTTGTCATATCTTACACTGTCCGACATCTCCCTTCACCCCTTTTTCTGTTGTCCGTCCCCCAGGGAGAAGGTCACATGTAGATCCTTGTAATCGGTTCCCTCTTTCCAACCCACTCTCCCTCTACCCTCACAGTATCATCACTCACACCGCTGGTCCTAAAGCTATCATCTGCCCTGGATTCCCTATGTTTCCAGTTCCTATCTGTACCAGTGTACATCCTCTGGTCTAGCCAGACTTGCAAGGTAGAATTCGGGTCATGATAGTGGGGGAAAGGGGGAGAGGGAGATGGAGGAAGTATTTAGGAACTAGAGGAAAGTTTGTATTTTTCATCGTTGCTACATCGCACCTTGACTGGCTCGTCTCCTTCCCTAGACCCCTCTTCAAGGGGGATCTCCAGTGGCCAACAAATGGGCTTTGGGTCTCCACTCTGCACTAATCCCCTCATTTACTGTGGTAAGATCTTTGTGTTCTGATGATGCCTTATACCTGATCCCTTCAACACCTTGTGATCACAGAGGCTGGTGTGCTTCTTCCATGTGCGCTTTGTTGCTTCTGAACTAGATGGCCACTTGTTTATCTTTAAGCCGTTAAGACCCCAGGCGCTATACCTTTTGATAGCTGGGCACCATTAGCTTTCTTTGCCACGTTTGCTTATGCACCCATTTGTCCTCAGCGATCGTATCATGGAGGTTAGCACCCAATGATATGAATTCCTGTTCTTTGATACCTGATAACTGATCCCTTCGGCACCTCGTGATCACACAGGCTGGTGTGCTTCTTCCATGTGGGCTTTGTTGCTTCTGAGCTAGATGGCCACTTGTTTATCTTTAAGCCTTTAAGACCCCAGATGCTATATCTTTTGATAGCCAGACACTATCAGCTTTCTTCACCACATTTGCTTATTCACCTGCTTTGTCTTCAGTGGTTGTGTCGGGAAGGTGAGTATCATAGAATGCCAATAGAAGAAAGTATTCTTGCATTGAAGGAGTACTTGAGTGGAGGCCCAATGTCCTTCTGCTACCTTAATACTAAACCTATAAATATAGACACATAGATATATTTCCCCATCCTTATATGTAAATATATTTGCATATGTACATGTCTTTATCTAGACCTCTATAAAGGCCCCTTCCCTCCCAGATCTTTCCTCTACTTCCCTTGACTATCCTCTTGTCCCACTATCATTCTCAGTCTCCATCTTGGTTTCAGCAATACCTCTTTGTTACATTACCCTTGATCATACCCTACCAGGCCTCCCACACCCTCCAATTTGGATCACTTCTTATTCCCTTGTCCCTGGGCTTGTTGGCACCACTTCCTTTCCCCCACCTCTCCATCTCCCAAGTCCCCCTGGAACCGTTGGTTCCATTGTTTTCTCCTCCAGATTGTTCATCCAGCCTATCTTATTTAGATAGGCCTGCAGAGATAATAACATGCACAAAAACAAAACAGAGCAAAACCAAACAATAATATACAACAAAACAACAATAATCCACTGACAAAGAACAAAACAAAACACAAGAAAGAAAAGCTTGCAGTTAGTTCAAGGATCGTTTGTTGGCCTTTAGGAGTGTTTTCCAGTCCAGTCTGTTGGGACACCATGCCCTGGCCCCAAAGTCCACTTTCAGCATTCCCTGGGGACCTTGCTGCTCCATTCCCTTGCTGTTCTGCTGCACTTCCCTAGTTCTTTGCCTTGGTGTGGTGGGATCAGGTCAGGCGCTATTCCCACACTGTGTCTTCTGTGCTGTCTCCCGCAGGGCCATGGGTCACTGAGGCGCATCATGTCTCATAGTGGGGCTGGCCAGGTGGACTGGCTGCTCTAATTAGGGTCATTGTCCTCAAGGCCTGGTGGGCCAGGATGCTTCAGAATTTTCATGGAAAATCCCATTACCTTCTCATGCCACGATTTCTGTGCATTTTTTGAAGTCCTCTTGGATATATTGCTGGTTCGTAGTGGTGGTGGTGTTGGGGAGCAGGGTCATGTTCTCTCTAGGACATCATCTCCTGTCACTCTTTGCTTTGCTCCTCATGCCGAAGTCACATCCACTCTCTTTCTATTTCTAATATGTAATGGTTATGGCCCAACTCAGTGTTCCTGAATTTGCCAGCCCCTGTACTCTCATGTGGACTGGTCTCCTTGTTCATTCTTTCACTCACTCACTCACTCACTCACTCACTCACTCACTCACTCACTCACTCACTCACTCAACAAATAGTTAAAGAGTATTTACTGGGGAGCTGTCCAGGCACTATGGGTTTATCAGAATTAAAATTAAACTAAGAGAATTAAAGTTCTTCTTTCATTGTCAGCTTGAATGTCAACAGCTCAGAGACATTTCACCTTCCTGTTTATTGCCTTGTCCGCTTTTATCCATTTCAATGCATGATTCAAAATCAGAGGTTGCCATATTTATTCATTGGTATTTGTTGTTCTTTTATCCCAAGAATGCAAGCAGTACGAGGACAGTCATCATGACTCTCATTTTCCTCATTGTGGTTACAAACCTGGGATAGGATCTGGCATGCAGTGGGCACTCTGTAAACACTGAGTCACCAAACGTGCAGGGAGAAAGCCAGAAGGCAGTGGTACACAGGGAAGAAAAGAACTTACATTTGTTGAGTACTTACTGTACTTTAAGAACTGCCAATCCTTCACTGAGGGCCAAACTGGCAAGCCATTGCCGGTGGCTGCTGCCACAACATTGTGCTAACTTTTAAAACTCCACTTTTCTTTGTTTGGGGCCCTGATATATTACAGAAATTTACCAAATCTGGTGCAATTTTGTTTGCACTTTGCTTGATAAAAAATGCACTTAGGGAACAAGAAGCAAGGCACTATCAGAACTTAAATGTTCCCAAGATTCGCAGGTCAAATTGCTGTGATGAAGAACTTATTTAAGGTGGTTGCAGGAAAAAGGGAATGCTGATGTGTAGTGGGTGACACATTGGACTGGTAAATCACAAGGTCAGCAGTTTGAACTCAGCAGTTGCTCCCTTGGAGAAAGATGAGGCATTTTTTCTCATAAAAAATTATAGTCTTAAATACCTACAGGGGTCATTCTACTCTGTCCTGCAGGGTCATGATAAGTTTGAATCGACACCATGGTAGTGAGTTTGTTGTTTTTTAAAGTAACAATCAAGGAGACTATAGGTAGAGTTTTGCAATCATTCTTTCTCAGTAATTGGGAAATCGTGATGCTGAGATGATAAGTGGCTGTTTGCTAGTACACCATGCTAAGGTGGACTTGCTGCGGCAAACTGCAGCTCACCTGTGGCTGGGATGACCAAATATGACGGGTTGTTCAATAGCATGTAGGTGAGATTTATGCTAGCAAGAAGTGTGTATGAAACTTAAAGTTAATTTGGTTTCTGTGACTTGTTTTCTTGTAGTGTGTTAGTTCAGGTAGACTAGAGAAACAAATTAATAGAGACTAATATTAATATGTAAATAAGAAAGATGTTTATATACAAGAACAATGGAATATAGAGAAAGCATCCCAGTCCAGTCCAGAATAAGTCCATAAGTCCAATATTAACCCGTATGTCTGATACCAATCTAAAAAGTCCTGTTCGGACTCATGAAAGGCATGCAATGATGCCGAATGCAGGAAAGTCACATGCCAGTGGTTTGGAAATCTTGTGGCTCCAGTGGTGTTGTAAGCATCTCAGTTCTGGCAGGGGTCTTTATGTGGCTTCTCTGGCTCCAGAGGTGGTTGCATCAGGGAAGGTCCATGCAGCTCCTCCAGCTCCCAGGGTGTAGTGCCACGTGTCTTGTCAGGAGAACATCTCTCAGGGAGGGAGTAGAGAGAGAAACTGTATCCCGCCTCCAAGAAGGAAATACAGGAGCTCCCAGAATCCTCAGGAAAAGGCCATACCCACACAGAGGCCTCATTGGCTATACACTGATTGACAGACTAGCTTCCACCCCTTCACTCTTAACCCTCAAATTAACAAATGATTATATAAGTACCTCATGTGGCTTCTTTTTATCTCTTCTTTGGTTTCTGTGATTCCTGATGGTTGCCTGCCTTACTTCTGACTGGGAAAGACTGAATGTATTCAAGTCTCATAGGTTAGAGCAAACTAAAAACCAGGCAGATATGTAGACTTAAATGAGTTCTAATTCTTAACGTCAGCACTCCTCAAGTTGGACAGCTGTTTGTAATACTGAGGGGGAAACAGCTCATAAGAATGGACCAAGATCTGGACTCCTAATTGGCTTGACCCTTGAGTTCTGAGTCATTCGAACTACAGCTTTCTGTCAAATGTCCCCCATGGTTGTGATTGGCAGCATGAGTGACAGACTGTGCTTGCACCCCTGCAGCTCATTGATTGTTATTGTTCAGTGTCGTCAAGGCTCTTCCGACTCATGTTGATCCTATGTGCAACAGAATTAACCATCGTTCAGTCCTGCGCCATCCTCACACTTTCTCAGGCAAGATGTCCTTCTCAAGGGACCAGTCTCTCCTGACAATATGCCTCAATTACATGAGATGAAGTCTCACCATCCTTGCCGTTAAGGAGCATTCTGGCCGTACTTCTTCTGAAACAAATTTTAGTTCTTTTCCAAGTCCATGGTGCTTTTAATATTCTGCACCAGCACCACAATTCAAGTTCATTGACTCATGTCCAACTTTCATGTACAGATGAGGCCATTGAAAATACCATGGCTTGTGTCAGGTGCATCAGAAGCCTCCAAGTAACCTCCTTGCCTTTCAAGCCTTGTACAGCAGACTTACCCCACACAATGCATTGTTTGATCTAATTAATTATGTCGACTGACATTGACCATCTAGAATAGTTCTGTCAAAGTTTACATAAGGTTATGTATAAACATTCTGTTTCCTGATGGAAGGGTTTTAAGATAGAAAGCAGAGAATGTGCAATTCAGAACAAAAGATGTGAGAGAGAGAGAGAAACTAAGTGTGGATCATAGCCAACAGGCTGAGACAACTGTGGCCAGGAGGAAGAGATTGGGGTGTCAAGGGAGGCGAAGGGTTGTGCCGGCCTTGCAAATAGAGGTCTTGAAAGAAAGTTTTTGGTCCTGACTCAGCTCCCATCGCCGGTGATGGTGGGTTGCATAAGAATCCAACAGATTGAAAGTGTCACTGTGTATTGTTAGAGTCAGTTTTAGCAAGTTATAGGGATGATCTTAACTCTCTACACCTTGCATCTTAAAAACAGTTTTTTAAAAAAGCTTTTCCTCACCTCTTTATAGCACTGACAAGCAAAATTCAGCTTGTGACCATCTAAATATATCAAATTCCCTATTGCATTGTCTAAGTTTTATTTTTATATCTTCATAATACTGGTGAACAGAACTCAAGAGCCTACTTACTCTCCGCCTTTCTCTGTTCTGTGCTTTTGGGTCCCAAGGCAGACCACAGGGGTGGCGAAAGAGCAGCTCTCCAGGTAAACATATGGCTGCTTTCACCAGCGTATGTCACTTAAGTCCCCTTTCTTGGGAGATATGTTCAAGTACAAAGCCCTTCCAGTGTGCACTAACAAGTGGCAAAAAGAGAGACTCTTAATTCTGAAACATAAGGTTTCCACATCTTGTAACAGATATGCCCATGAGTGGTGAGCTTATTACATTTTCTGGGTACTTTTGATAGTTTAATAAGGACTTTTTATCCCACCCTGTTTTGAAAACTACTCTGAAGGGGAAGAAATAGCTTCTTTGTTCAGAAATACACCTATCCTGAGGGAAAATAGAGTTGGACACTTAAGGTCTAAGAAGCTTTGACACAAGGAGTAGAAAGCGGCCATTCTCTCAATAATCTACACATTGTCATATGGGTTATCTGTAAAGCCCACACCAGGTCATATTATTTTTTTACTTATGAGCAACCTATTGACCCTGCATCACAGACAGTAAAATGTATACTGCTCATGCGTGGATAGCCAGCTTATTCAATGGATCAGCGTCATCAGCACATAGCATTGATTTTCTACCATCGCCATTACCCTTGAGGATATTTTGAGCAGATTCCATTACTTTCTTTCACTTTGTGCTTTAGAAAAACCTCTTTCTAAGCATTAACAATTCCTATTCAATATAACCCCCAAGCTTCCATTGCAATTTAATTTAAGCATATTCATTCTAGATCTTTCCCCCCACTCTTGACCAGTTCTGGGAATTATTGTTTCCTCGTGGCAGCTTTCAGTAGTCAGCTTTATCTTAATGGACACATGCATATTCTCTTTGGGAGCTTTGGTGTGACTCTCCGCCCTGTAAGACTCCCTGACTTGGAAGAGATGCTGACCCTCCTCAATGTCTGTCTGGCCTGGTAGTATATCTGCCCCCGCTTCCTGGGATCTCCTGTCATCAGCAGGCCTTCCTCTTGGGCTGGGTTCATCAGACAAGACTAGAGGCAGATGACCTTCTTTAGCATGCATTTGGCCTATGGAAAGGTGTATATACGTTTGCTTGCCAAATGGGGACACTCGGTGAATTGACGACTCTCTTCTTGCCTAGCCTTCCCTCCCAATTTGAACCAGCGTCAAACAGGAAGCAGTGCTTTTCTTCATCTATTACCCTCCTCACTCCCCCAACACCTGGAAACATGTCTGAGGCTTTCCCAAGACCTCTGGAGTTCTGTTTTGGGAAGGGCTATCTTTCAGTTCCCATTTCTTTCTTCTCCCCCTTTTTAAAAAGAACCATTTTATTGGGGCCTCATACGACTCTTATCACAACAGGCATCCAGCTTAGGTTTTGGAATGATGCATTTCCTCACCCAGGCAATGCCTGGCCTGTGACTGTTCTCTCAAAGTCTCCTCCATTTGGCTCGAGGTTGATGTAGGTGGGGAGAGAAAATGTCACATTGCTTTCTACTCTTATTTATTCCTTCACTTCAGAAACTTAAAAAAAAATAAAGTTCTGTGGATGGTGCTGTCAGAGAACTAGTTTGGGCACCACTGTATACGTTTTCTATTTGTGTAACTAACACCGCTCATTAATATATGGCATGTATTACCCATTGTTTAGGGGTCAGGAAAATTCATTGCCATATGGTCAGTTCCAACTCTTAGAGACCCTCATAAAGTCTCCCAAACTGTAAATCTTTGTGGCAGTAGACAGCTTCATCCGAACCACTGGCATATCAGTTAGCAACCCAAGAAGGTCAATGTCTAACAGAGGTCAGGAAAGATAGTTGAAAATTCTGTTGCATTTGAGTTTGTTGATAAAGATTTATTTTAGGACTTTCAGAGAATTGTTGAAGAGTTGGGAAATGAGTTCAACTTGGTGTTATTAGATGTTTAATGTATGAATAATTTGCATTAAATTATTCACTTTCCTTATTGTCCTGAGAAAGTCTTTGAGAATATCTACATTTAACCAGAGGGATAATATAGACAATTTCCATAAAGCTTTCAGGAAATCTCATTCTAGTTCAGAAGACCCGTAATCCAATCCGATCTGAATCTAACAGCCTAGATTAATTGTTGATTAAACAAATGAAACTAGTGCCCTTCTAGTTGTCAGAGGGTTAATAAAAATATTGTCAATAATAGATGCTCAGTAAGTATATTGATGGCAATTCACTTTTAAATCTGATCACTCTCTGGTGTTATAATGGATATTAATCACTTCCAATAATGAAGAGCTGTCATGAAAAGTAATGAATAAATTCATGAATAATTTTGACATAAGATTTAAATGCTTATATATGCCCAAGTAAACACTGCTAGGTACTCACTTTAACGTTGATAACTAATTTAGCGATATACTCCCATGAAGTATATAGCCTGGAAAACCCTACATATGTAGTTTTATACAATTGCATGAGGTTACTCTGAGTCTAAATTGACTCTGCAATACTTATCAGCAACATCACAAGGACATGAATACATAAGTATAACTGTACATACACTTATGCCCATGATGCAAAGGTTGAAATTCAGATATTTATTTGCTGAGGTTATGAATGCCTCTAGTGGATATATCTAGCAATATTCCAAATCTAGAAATTCTCATTAGGAATGAACATTTCCAGGTGATGTCTTATCGAGAGGTGTAAGAGTGATGAGTGAGTTTCTATTCAGAATAAAATTATTTTCTGTGGCTTCTCAGAAACATTTCAACTTTTCCTGGCATGTGGTAGAAGTAAATGTTAATTGTGAAACACTTTCTTTTCTGAAATGGAAGCTTTTGTCTTTTAAAGGGGTCTAGGGGAGGAGATGAGCCAGTCAAGGTGTGATGTAGCACCGATGAAAAATACCATTTTCCTCTAGTGACTAAATGCTTCTTTCCCCCGCCCCCCACTATCACAATCCAAATTCTACCTTGCAAGTCTTACAGGGAATCCAGGGTGGATGATCCCTTCAGGACCAGTGGTGTGAGTGGCCATACTGGAAGAGTAGAGGGAGAGTGGGTTGGAAAGAGGGAACTGATTACAAGGATCTACATGTGACCTCCTCCCTGGGGGATGGACAACTGAAAAGGGGGTGAAGGAAGATGTTGGACAGGGCAAGATATGACAGAATAATAATTTATAAATTATCAAGGGCTCATGAGGGAAGGGGAGGGGGGAAAATGAGGACCTGATGCCAAGGACTTAAGTGGAGAGCAAATTTTTGAGGAATGATGAGGGAAATGAATGTACAGATGTGCTTTACACAATTGATGTATGTGTGGATTGTGATAAGAGTTGTATGAGCCCCTAATAAAATGATTAAAAAAATAAAAGAGAAAAATAACATTTTTGGCGTACAATCATAACCAAATCCACAAGTCCATTTCAGAAATAATCTTTATGAACAATTAATAAAGGAACATATTATAGGAACTCAAGTAGTCTACAAGAAGAATCTATCTTTAACTTTCCCAGCATGCATATGCATGACTCTCTGTGGATAACTTAGATAAGTAATACAGTTTCTGCATGTATTGTTACTTTTTAAGGAAAACTGGGTCTCTGGGATAATAATAGATACTACTCTCTCCACATGAAAGACTTTGCGGTCAAAATAATCTTGGAGACATTTTATTTAAAACGCAAAACAAATATATTTAGTGTATCACATCTTGGGGTCTTTTAAATTTAAATATGCCTTGTAAATCTTCAAATGTTTGGTAGTACAAAGCATTTCCTAAACATATAGGAACACAGAATCCTGTGTGTTATAGTTTTCTGAAGCACATGCTATTTAGTAGGTCTATTCCATGTCTTATTTATAGAATAACTGATATTTCATCTGAATTTACTTATTTTACTTGGGGACTTAAAGCACAAACAAAGAGACTGCTATCCATCAGTTATTGTATAGGGCCATGAAATTGTGTCTGAGGAAACCTCGGTTCACTGAGGATAAAAATAAACGACATGCCCTCTGTATGTAGAAAAATTATGGTGTAACTTGAGAAGCTAATGCAAACACCATCACATTCAATATAACACTGTCACTGCCAGGAGCAAAGTATGAACTGAGAGAGCAGAAGCCCACAGGAGAACAGATAGACACTTCTGAGCATTCAAGGAAGACCTCCTGGAGTAAGTCATGTGCTTGAGTTAATATTTAAAGAAAGAGTAGGAGTTCACTTTGTTGGGGGTGCACAGAGGTAGCTTTCAGGTGACTGTAAACATAGGTGAAGGAAATAGAGGGACTTCAAGTACTTTGCATTTGATGTTAGAGAGAGAATGCATATACATATGTATATGTATGTATATATGTATATTCTCTTTGGAAGGAGAGGGGTCCCTAGGCAGTGCAAATGGTTACATATTTGGTTGCTTTGAGTCCAACCAGAGCTACCTTAGACAAAGGACTTGCCCATATACCTCCAATAATCAGCCAGTGAGCCCCCTATGGAAAGTTCTACACTGACACACGTGGGGGGTCATTGTGAGTCTAAATCAACACTAAGGCAACTCTTTAGAAGAAGAGATTGGGATGCCGGGGGCAGAGGGCACTGAGCCAGTGCTTGGGAAACAGCATAACCACATAAATCACTCGGAGGCCAAGACCGACATCCACCTTGGGGTGACCTTTAGTTGGCGGGGAGCTGTTTATTGCATCAAGGCAAAGCACATCTAAAATTGACTCCAATAACTACATTTGGATCCGTGACAAAGGGAAAAAAGAACAGTGATGGTCTTGTGAAGCAAAGAGGGGCTTCTGGGAGACAGATCACGCCTCTCACTCTACCTCATTATGCTGTCGCTGGCGGACTGAGACGAGACATGTTTCTCTATCTAGCAGCTCATTAGCAAAAGAAGAACTCTGACATTAGTTAAAATGTTGATAGATGTGACAGGTGGTGTGAAGACAAGACGGAGTTGTCAACTTGGAGTGGGAGCCCTCCAGCCTCGTGCCTTGCCTTATATAACCAGTTTCTGTGACATAATTTAACTGCTAGCTAAAAAGAGAGTCTTTGTTGAGTAAAACATCCTGAGAAAGTACAGATTACTATTTTATGAAAGGAACCAAGCTATGATTTTCCATGTGTTCTTTTTAAAGTCTTCCACTTAGTGTTTATAAATACCCAAATATATTGTTTGGCTTTATCTTACTTAGGCCCTTTTGATTATGTTTGGCTGAGAGTGTTCTCAGTTATCCTCATTTTCACTTATCTCTAAACTCTCTCTATTTGATCCTTTCCCTTTGCCTAAAAATGAGCCCGGGGCTTTTCTACTGGGAAAAATTTAAAAGCATAAAAACAAACAACAACAAAATAATAGCAGTAATAAGAAAATCTTCCTCTAACTTGAGAACCCTTTTGGGTTCTTATACAATTTTCTCTTTAGTTCATTATCAAATCCTGAGCTACAGAACATTCGTCCGCTGGTACCGCCTCCACACCATGCATGAATTCGTTAGCCATTTACAAGATGGTCTTACTGTCCAGCACTATGGAAAATGACCCTCTCAAAGATTGTCAAGAAAATCAAGAAAATTTGATAGGCTTTCCCCCATCCCTATTTCGTGTTTTGGTGTTTTTTAATCACTGTGTATTTAGTATCATTCAATTACTGGTACCATAGTCTTCTCAAGACAGTCTCCTCCTGTGGTTTGTGTAGTAGGAACCCTGGCTCTGCTACTGCCTTCCAGGTCACTGAAAACTGTCTTTTAAAAGCTGCAAGGTGGGCAAGTCGCTCCTTTATTACTAACTGTGTAACGAAGATCAACAAGAATCCAATTCCCAGCTGCAAGTGGATCAAGGTCTCACTTCCTCACATTTCTACTCCTTGTTGCAAGTTACTTTTATGGTAAATTCATTCTTGATCTCCTGGCCAGAGTTAGTTTATTCTTCATTCCCAGTTGCCTTAAACCAAGTCGAAGCGATACCAGGTCCCAGGGAGCAGCCGTAGGCTCGGGAACGTGTACAATGACCTGAACTTCAGACTAGCGGCCTTTTCCTCTCTCATTAGTCCCCTGGATCTTGATCAGAAGTTAGAACTTTCTTTATCTACTGCCACTGCAGCTTGTCACTCTCACTTAGCCACTCAGAGCTAGGTGCACCCAAAGTGACTCTGGGTCACTGTCAGCCCTACAGGGTCATTAATCTCTTGATATGGATATGCCCCATCACCTCAAAATTAGTGTCCCCAAATGAACTCATATAGTTTCTCTCTATCGCCATCACCTCCTTAGTCCTCTAGCTTCAAGATCTCAGGGTTGTCTTTGACTCCTTCCTACCTCTTGGCTCCTACATCCAACCAACCATTAACTGCCATCGATGGAAATTCATCAGCTTCTTTGAAACCACTTTTTTGGCCAATTCACCTGCCATTATCCCGCTGTAGACTTTCATTATCACTGCTATTGCAGTTGGTCTTTAGCTAGTCTTCCTGCTAAACCATTCTCCCACTCCATCAATTTATGCACAGATTAGCAAACCTTAGTACTGTAAGATATTAAGGTGAAAGGTAGTGCTATTAGGGTACTAGGGCTCCAGTTCATACCTGCATTGGTTTATTCCAAAGGAGATGTGTGTAAGCATGTTTCTGTGGCCAGTGGATGACGCAGACAAGTCCTTTCAGTCACACACTTGTCTCAGGCTCACTAGAGTGCCCTAAAAGGGGGTTCTGATCAAAACAATACTTCTAAATGGATCTGCTGGACACTGAAATTCAAGGAGTAATGGAGCTCAACTCAGAGGGTTATGGAATACCAAAGGGGTAAACTGCATAGCTTTCTCTCAAAGGACACAGGATTATCATTGGAGCTTATTATGAGGAAGTTTGTTTGCTAATGAAAACTGCATTGGTGAGAAAAAGGCCAAAAGTCGCCCTGCTGCTTCTTTTCCCATCGCAGCCACATACCTGCCAGTTCTGTGAGGGGCAAAGGCTGTTCCATGAGAATTTCATTGGGAGATATTTACCCCATCCACCTACATGTCACTTGCTGATCGCACCCCTAAGATTTTGTTTTGTTCCCCAAACTAAAGAACATCGAAAAGAAATACATGTTTGAGATGCTGTAAACAGAAGGGTAGAGAGTTCTTCAGGGAAGGGTTAGAGAAATGGACACATTGCCTTCAGAAGCGAATAGACCTCGATGGAGAAGATCTCAAGAAACAATAGCTTCATACTTTGAGATTTCTATTTAATAAAAATTTCCACAACTTGATAGCAATGCTTTCTTTACCTTTGTACATATTGGTCTACGGACCATCTCTCTGTGAAGAACCCTTCCCGCGTTCTTCATTCTCTACGAAATTCAGGTATTCTTTATCTAAAAGCCTTTCCTCATCTGAGACCACGTCAAAGTTCCAGTCTTGCTTTCAACCTCGTGCATGAGTTGCAGTCCTTCAGTGTGTTTTCTTTCTATAATTCCTTGATTATACTGAATCTTTGGTGTGTATTGTCCTACTTTTCCAACTATATTTAATTGTTTTTTCTCCCAGAAGCCCAGCTCATATGGGCCTTTCATTTGGGAGACTTGTGGAAGTTCACGGTGGTTTTAATGGATCCTTCCAACTAGAGGCAATCAATCTAGTTTCTCCTCTAAACTTAACTACTATTTTTGTCTTCTTTTTTTGGTGGTACTTAGCACAAGGTCTACACTTCAAACCCACCTACCTTTCTGCCGGGGAAAAAACAAGTTGTCTGCTTCTGTAAAGATTTGCATGTCAGAAACCCAATCCAGAACTGCAGTGAATTGGGATCTACTTGATGAGAGTGTTTTTGTTGTTGTTTTGGTAGCAGGTCATACATGGAAAATATGAATTTTCATATAATAACTTGTGAGTGTGGAAAATGAGATACTAGCAGCTCAATTGTCTTGTGTGACCACATGCATCTCTGTGTTGTCTATGGCTGCTTTCCTGCTGCAGAGACAGAGCGATGGACAGGAGAGTCTGACTACAAAGGCTATACTTCTTCTATTTGGTTCCTTCACAGAAAAAGGTTGTTCATCCCTGTGCTAGACCATAATTTGTATCCTTGTTTGATTTAAAAGCCTAGAATAACACTTGAGTTGGATTAGAAATTGGTCATTTCAGACTCATCCCCAACTACCAGATTCTAAATTATTTTAGCAGTGATGCGTAGACTTGACACAACAGAGGAATGCATAGACAAGATACTGTGATTTGGGGGCTGTCTCTGTATCTATCAGGGCACATAACTCTGTCCATAATGGATTTGTGCTCCTGGAGTTGAGAAAACTGCCAAATTCATGCTATGACACTGCACTATCTTATGTCGCATTGGCCAAATTGTCTTGGAAATCAGAATGCTTCTGTTTAAGGCAATGCATATAACCACAGACCCCTTCTGGTTCTTGAACCAAATTCAGCATTAACAAGGCTTGATCTCCATTATCTGGAAAAAAACAGAATCTAAGTCCATATCCCCCTGATGAAATCTTTACTAGCAGCTTTTCAATATCCTGGAGAGTGGTCCCCATGAAGACCACTACCCTTATCATAAAGTCGGAATCCTTTCAATGGATGATTTTGATACTGAGTCAGTCTGAGGCTCCATAATCATATGTAATTCCCCTGTACCTGGAAACTCCAATTGTTTCTTATTTCTTAGCTCATGTGCACTTGTAACACTGGGGCCACATAGGCTGGCTCTCTAAAAGAGAAAGTGGAAATGTAGCTTGTTAATGAAACTATTTGGTTGCAAACCACATAACTTACCCTGACTACATAAACAGAAAGTTGGGTATTATGAAAGTTGGACATTGAATAGGAAGACTGAAGAAGAATTGATGCATCTGAATTATGGCCCTGGCCAAAAAGTTTGAAATTATCATGGACTACCAAATGAACAAACCTGTTGTGGAAGAAGTACAACCAGGATACTCCTTAGAGCCAAGGGTAGTACCTTTTTTATCACAGGACTGATGCTGAGAGATCATATTTTCCCATGCACGGCCCTCTCTTCAGATTGCACACTTCTGTATTCTGTTTCCTACAACCAGAGCTGCAGCAGAATCCGGGGACATGATTTAGATGTCTAGTCCCTGGCAGAGAAGAAGGTGAGCTAAAAGGGAGTAAGTGGGATGGATCTTCGTTAAGCCCGTCTACCTATCTGCCACATGTGAAAGCTAGGATTCTTGGATTCAGAGGCTCCCTCCAAAACAATTTCTGTTTCGTAAGCTCTTTTGATCAAGACAGATAGGGACGTCACACATATAGGAGAGATGTATATTGTTGGTAGATGATCTAATATGGCCAAGTATGAAGCACCTTTGTGAACTTAAAAGGGGCTGGTTGTTTAAGACAGAGTTGGGAAGAAGTTTTTTGAAAAATATGTTTTTGGAGTGGTTCTGGAAGAAAATTCTATGGAGGCAACGGGATTTCAGGACCTGTTTGGAGAAGAGAAAAGTAAGCTGGAGCAAGTGGGGGGCGTGTGTGAAAGAATAGAGCTCGTAGCGCAAACCGAACTCAGAAGACTCAGGCTGAGGCTGGAGCGTCAGGTCCGAAGGGCACTTGTCGACGAGGAGCAGTGGGAAATGACTGGGAACAGAAGGGTTTCAGGGAAGCCTCGTTCTTTTGAATTTCTTTGAAAGAGCCACACTACCTACCCACTCTGCAAACTGGATCGAGTCACTTAAGCCTGTAGAGAAAGCATGTTTCAGCAGTTAAGAGGGGTGACATTCATATATGATGAACATTTCCTCCAGCTGCCCTTTACAGCACATCTGTGGGTTGGCCTTACTGTGCTTTGAGACATTTCTGTACTGGCTCTGTTTGGCCAACTGGTGATAGGGGAGAGAGCACGTTTAATTGCCTGCTAGCTATTCTTTAACACTCTCTTTTTCAGATTTCACAGTCATATATATGTTTAAGTTTTTCTCTTTGAGTTTCTTCATAAACATTTTAGCTGTTCATATTCAAGACAATGAGGAGGGTTGGGGGCTTCATCTCTTGGTAGATGCCAGTTGGTGAGACTTGAGCTTTCAGCAGGCCTACACGTTATGTAGCAGATGCACAGTAATGTCCGCTGTGTTTACTTGTTCTCAATCTGTTCTTTACGTAGATCACAAAGGAAACCTCCTTAAATAACATCTCATTCAGAACTGATAAAGTACATGAATTTCTTTTCCCAGAATATATAAATCTGAGCCCTGGTATTTCTTCCCTATCTCCTGTATTTCATAACTTTTCCCATAATGCATTCTCTTCAGTAATTAAAAAAATTCTGTTTTCTATTTCTGTAGCTGTTTCATTGGGTAATTATAACTCTACAGTGAGCTGCCACAGAAAGAAAGAATAGAGTAATTTGAAATGAGGCTCATGGACAAGAAGCCAGCCTTTAAACTGTTTGTTAGTGAATTGAGATGAGAGAAGGAGCTAGCTTTAGAACATAAATCAGCCACATCATTACACACACTGTGTAGCTCAATTCATTTTGTTGTTGTTGCTGGCGTTGTAGAAGTTTCTCAATGAAGGGAGCGGGTAGGGTGCCTTGATTTACATTTTGTTGCAGGTCCCTTACCTTGCCACAGAGTGGCAATTTGAGTGGCAGTGGACATCATGTAAATTTATTGCTTTCCAGAATTTTCTACAAGAGCTAGAATACTAGGGATATGGAATGCCAGTTTAGACCCAATGATAGTTACTTTAATTTACTTTGCACTCTAACAAAGTATCACTCACTTTTACATTCTCATGGAGAATGGGGGTCCAAGCCAATGGATGCTAAGTGTATTGAGCAAAGACACTGAGCTAAAGGCAGTCTCTAAGATCATTGATGTTCATTTTTTGCACCTCTTACTGAACATCGCATCTACTAGAGGGGCTTGCGTAAGGTGAGCGCTCACTAAAAGCTTATTTAGATGGATCCTCTTTTCACAAACTAAACTTTTTGGTGTGTTCCTTAAAGAAATTTAAGCTGCCAAACATTCTGCTGCGGCTTCGGAGGGACGAGAGTTACGGAGCACGTGGCGACTCGAATCCCTGACACCATCCAGCCTTAGCTGCAGGACGCCCAGTCTTGCGCCCTTGGCCCTGTGGCCTTTGCAGAAGCAGCATTGGCCTCAGCAGGGGCACAGGGGAAGAGAGGCTCTCCAACAGGACCATTTGCAGGGATACAGGTGCCCTTAACCCCATGTGTTACATTTTCCTCTGTGGTTTTCCAAAGAACTTAAAATGAACAAGACGAACAGGCTGAACATTCCTGTTAAGCTACAAAAACAGCACTCACGTAGAACAAAAAAACAAAACAAAACTAACAAAGAACACTTGACAAAAGCAAAATAATCAATTGTCTGCTGGTGACCCTTTCAGGAGTATTAATTCAACTGATAAGCTGCCGTTAAATAACTTTTATCAAGCAAACTGGTAACGGAGGTTAAAAGCAAGAGGGAAAAAATCTTAAAAACATACAGAGGGTAGCAGTGGATGTGTCAAGGAAAATTGAGAGAATTTCTGAAGCTCTGATGTCTAGCAGGTACCACTTAAATAATTTTTCTCCAAACTTCAGTCATAATACTTCAAAGAATTATAGCCATAAAACAAATTTTTAGACTAAGAAGTGCTGTTTGAAGTTATTTTATAGGATTTTGCTGTAAGGGTTCCAATTGATTTGTAGTAAGATAAAAGAAGAAAACTTTATTTTCGAAGCTTGGTCAGAAAAAGCTTACCTTCCATTGGTCATTCTGCCAATATGCCTGCAGGGCTTGATGATGTACACACTGATATCATATGCCTATATGAACGGAACTGGGTTTACACCTCCCACTGTTTGTGTTGTGGTTAAGATCTGTCACAAACTGGCAGTGATTTATTAAATGTTTAATGAAATGAGACAAAAACTTCAATAACTAAGAACAAAAAAAGTAGAACATCACACTAAAATACAATAATAGTCATTCCATTGTCATTTTTCTGGCAAATTTTCACTTGCTCAAAATGATAAGGGCACATTTGAGCACACAGACTGCATAAAAGGAATGCTGAAAAGTCTTCCTCATGTTAGCAAAGGTTATGCTTTAGTTTCATGTTTTGCTTTCTTTTTCTTCTTCCTTTGAGAGACTTTGGTGGGGGGGGGACCTTTCCTCGAAAACCAGAGAATACTCAAGCCTTTTTTTTAATAGCTTCTCTATTAGATTTTCTATTAATAGTATCCAAAATATCCTGCCATTCGTGTAGAACCAGTTAACTAACTATTTTGAAGTATGGAATTCAATCTGCTGCATCTGTTTGATGGTATTCTATTTAAGCATAGCTCTAATGAGCACTCCCCAGTCCATAAATATGAAACAGTAAGATAATAAACAATCACAGGCATATCTGAAGTCTTGTCTCTTTATAATAGATTATGTTTTTTCACTCCAACTATAAGATCTCAGATGTCATTTTAACTGAAGACAAAAGGTGTTTTTATATTGTGCACCTACCTGCCTTTGTGTACCTAGGTAATGTTTTTGTTCAAATGTGTGTGTGTGTGCGCACGCGCACATGTGTGTGATTAAATGAGACAACTCTATTTTTATTACATATATGTGAGGGTAAGTCAAAAATCATTGCTCCATAAATCATAGAAATGTTCATGCATCTTGAGAAACGGCTGTTTCTTGAAATATTCTCCACCCAGGGCAACAGTTCTTAAAGCAGTATTTCCATCCCTAACCCTTCCCCAAAGAAGTCGGCCGCCTTCTATTTATATCATATCAAATGGAAATTTGGGTATCCTTAAGAGACTCGATTGTATTTTTTTAATGTTCTTTGAGTTTGGGAGTGAAAATTAGTCTGAAGCGGAAAGGTCAGGCTGTAGGGTGGATGGAGTGATGTTTACCACAGAAATTCCCGCTGGACTGCTCTGACTGCCTTTGAAGAATGCACAGGTACGTTGCAGTGCTAGAAAAAATAAAAGTTCCTTGGTGGAACTTCCCAGGCTTTTTTCCCCTTACTAATGGTGTTTTCAATATTCTTAAAACTTCTTCATTATAAGCCACTGTGATGATCCTGTGTCCTTATGGTTCACTTGTGTGGAATCCAGCTCCCCTTGCCCCAATGGTCCTCAGAGCCTGTGAGCTGACCTGGCTTCCTTGAGTTTAACTGGCCCAGAGACCCTGTAAGAAGGCTCTGTTTTGATTGAACATTTTTTAAGACATCCTACCAAGACTAAGACATCTTCAGTACTGAGAGAACTTGTTTGCAACCATCTGCTGACCTCAGATCCATGTTTGAACACTTTATTTGGCATAAACCTACACGTGCATGCACTTAGTCCTAGTCTTAATTTTTACTCACCCTTGTATACAAAGGAGCTTCAAAAATTGTGGGAAAATTCTATTATATTTTAATTTCATTTTTCCACAAACTTCATGGACCCCTCTTCTGTTCTATGTATTATCGACATCTCTTCTCTTCTAGATTCATATCTCTCATCCCCTCTCCCCACATATAAGTATATGTGTGTGTATATATATGAATTCAATGGTTTAATAGCTTTGCAATATCAAGTTAACTCTTGTCTTTATTGATTCTGATTTACTTAATTCTTGTAGTGGAGATTCATAAATTAACTGAAAGATAGAATTTTCAAAATGTGGAAAAATTATTTGCTGCATGCATAAAATTCCAAGATGACTATGTGAATTGCTTATTTTCATTAGCATTTCTAAAAGGTCTTGCCATTTATATGATCAGATATAGCCCTGATAATAAAGGATCATTTCTTCATAGATTTGGTTGCTATAGCCACAGCTGATATAACCCAATAATTATTTATTTGTTAACATGGAGACATAAGAATTGATTGATTGACTGAATTTTTCCCTATTTAATTGTTCTCTGTCACATTTGAAGGGGTCTTTGTTGGGTAGTGGGCTACATTTGATAGAATGGACAGCATGCTTTTGTTAAGTGTCATCGAGTTGCCTGCAACCCCTAGTGACCCTGTGCACAACAGAACGAAACACCGCACAGTCCTGCTCCAGCCCAAATGTTCCTATGCCGGAGCCCATTGTTGCAGGCACCGTGTCAATCATCTCATTGATGGCCTTCCTCTCCTGCACTTTCCCTCCACTTTACCAAGCCTGATGTCCTTCTCCAGGGACTGACTGGTCTCTCTGGACAGTATGTCCAAAGTAGCTAAGATAAAATTTTGCTATCCTTGCCTCCAAGGAGCACTCTGGCCTTACTTCTTCCAACATAGATCAATATGTCCATTTAGCAGTCCACAGTACTTCCAATAGTCTTCTCCAGCACCACGTGTCAACGGCATTGATTCTTCTTCATCTTCCTTATTCAATGTCCAAATTTCACATGCATATGCTGAAATGGAGAGTTCCATGGGTTGGTTCAGGGGCACCTTAGTTCTCAAAGCAAGCTTCTTCGCGATACTATAAACGGTCTTGTGCATTAGATAAGAGCCCGCCACACAGGGCATCCAGGATAGATAAACGTCTGAGATCCAACAAGGAGAGTAGAGACACTAGGAGGATTAGGGGAGGATGTGGGGACAAAGGGGGAAATCAATCACAAGGATCAAACTAAAACCTGCTCCCAGGGGAACAAATAATGGAAAAGTGGGTGAGGGGCAACAAAGGAAATGTAAGATATGGAAAAAAATAATCTATAACTTATCAAGGGTTCATGAGGGAGGGCAGATAGGGGAGGGAAGGGGAAGAAATGGGGAGTGGATATCAGGCTCAAGTGGGAAGAGAATGCTTTTAAAATGATGATGGCGGCATATATGCAAATGTGCTTGACACACTGGATGAATGTATGGATTGTGATAAGAGATGTAAGAGTCCCCAATAAAAGTATTAAAAAGGTCTTGTGCGTCAGATTTACCTAATGAATGTGTCTTTTGATCTCTTGACTGCTACTTCCAGGAGTATGGATCATGGATCTGAGCCAGACAAAATCCTTGAAGTTTTGTTTTCCCCATTTATCATGATGTTATCTATTGGTCATTTTGTGAGGATTTCAGTATTCTTTACACTGTGTTGTCATCCACACTGAAGGCTGCAATCCTTGATCTTCATCAGCAAGTGCTTCAAGTCCTCCTCACTCTCAGGAAGTGAAGTTGTGTCCTTTGCGTCTTGTAGGTTGTTAATAAGCCTCCCTCCAATCCTAATGCCACCTCCTTCTTCATATAATCTAGCTTCTCTCATGATTTTTCAGCATACATATGTAAAAAGTATGGTTAAGGAGTACAACCCTGATGCACACCATTCCTGATTTTAACCCACGCAGTACTCCCCTTCTCACACACTGAACATACTGTTCACTCAACTGCCTCTTGCTCCATGGAGGAATTCCTTGTGAGCACAATGAAGTGCTCTGGACTTCCCCTTCTCAAGGTGATCTGCACTTCATCATGGTTCACACAGTCAAATGCCTTTGCCTAGTCAATAAAACAAGAGCAAAGATCTTTTTACTATTCTTTGCTTTGATTCAAGAGCCATGTGACGCCCACAGTCATATCCCTTGTTCCACGTCCTCTTTTGATTCTTCCCTGAATTTCTAGCAGTTCCCTAACAATGAACTGTTGAAATCATTGTTGGATGATCTTCAGCAAAATTTTACTTGCACGTGATAGCAGTGATATTGGTGGACAACATAGTGATATTTTGTATTGAAATTTTAACTTCTAAAAATGTTTTTTTTCCTTCATTCACTCATATTATCCACAAAACATTAGTTGAGTACCTACTGTGCACACCCGGCCTATAGAAAACATTTCAGGACTCCAACCAGACACCCAAACTCACTGCCATTGTCGATTCCGACACAGAGTAGTGCTGCCCTGTGGGTCTCCAAGGATCAGTGAACTTCGTCCTTCCTCGGGGCATTTCAAAGGACTGCCTTATCTCTGGCTGCAGCCCAACTAGCAATGAGGTAAACAGATAGAGCGCTTATACCACTGAACTTCCAACCTAAGAACACAAGAAAGACAAAGTAGAACAATAACAAGTTGTAATAACTTTTAGGAAGGAAACAAAGTGCTATTATCAACACTCAAAATTCCTTCAAATCAATCCATTACGCAGGGTGATAATGCCATATCATAACAGCCAAGAACTGGACACCAAAATGAATCATCATCTGATTCTTTGTTGTCTTGTTAGCTGCTGCAGAGTCCCATGTGCAAGAGAACAAACCATTGCGTGGCCCCATGCCATCTTCACGATGATGTCTACTCTTTGGCCACTTTATTTTAAGTGCCATCTAGGGAGCCCATCTCCCAGCACTCGTGTAGCAAAGCGTCCTGTGGTGTTTTATAAGATTTCCATCAATTAATTTTTGGAAGTAGATTGCCAGCAATTCCTTAATCCTTTTGGTCTGGAAGCTAGTCTGAACATTGTCCACTGCAGGTGTCTGACTGATAATTTGTTTTGACCTGGCTGATATTTGAAATACTCATAGCATAGTTCCAGAATCACAAATGGAAATCATCACTATCAAATAAATTGGCCGAGGGTAATGGGCAGTTATCTTAGCACACTAAATGAAATCAATCAGCGTAAACTGATTAATGTCTCACCTATTGATCTAAGAACTATACATCTGGTTAACATTTTAAAATATATTTTATGATTGTTACTTACCTGTATAAACACTTTTTTAAAAAAAGATCATGTTATTGGGGGCTCTTACAGCTCTTATAACAATCCATGCATCAATTGTATCAAGTATATTTTTGTTGCCATATGTTGCCATCATTATGTTCTAAACATTTTATTTCTATTTGAACCCTTGGTATCAGCTGCTCTTTTCCCCCCTTCCATCCCCCTCCTCCCACCCTGTAATTCCTTGATAAATGTCAAATTATTATTATTTTCATATTTTATACCAACTGCTTTCTCCCTTACCCCATGGTTTCTTCCCCCCTCCCTATCTACCTCCCTTCTACCCTCCTGGTATTGCTACTCCCATTTCTATTCCTGAGGGGTTTATCTCACCTGGATTCCATGCGTCGTGAGCTCTTATATACACTTGTGTGCATGCCCGTCTAGTCCACAATGAAAGGCAAGATTGGGGTCATGGTAGTGGGGGGTGAGGAAGCCTCAAGGAACCAGAGGAATATTGTATGTTTCATTGGTGCGATACTGCACCCTGGTTGACTCATCCCTTCCTTATGACCCTCTGTGAGGGTTTGCCCCATTGTCTAGAGATGGGTTTGGGGTCTCTGCTTCAACACCGCTTGTTCTCAACAATATGTTTGTTTGTTTTGAGTGTTCTGATGCCTGTTATCTGATTCCATGGATACCTCATGATTGCACAGGCTGGTGTGCTTTTTCCATGTGAGCTTGTTGCTTCTCTGTTAGATGGTCGCTTAGTAACTTCAAGGCTTTAAGACCCCAGATGCTATCTCTTTTAATAGCAGGGCACCATCTGCTTTCTTCACCACATTTGCTTATGTACCCATTTTGTCCTCAGCTATCATGCTGGGAGAGTGAGCAACACACAATGACAAGTTGTTAGAAAAAAGTGTTCTTGCATTGAGGGACGGCTTGAGCAGATGCCCAAAGTCCGTCCACTTCCTCAATGTATTGATATGTAAATAATGTACATAGGACAATACCTCTATTTTTATGATCTAATATATTTACATGAGTGCACACCTGTGTTTATACTGCTATCCATATCTTTGCTTCCTAGATCTTCCCTGTGCTTCCTTTTACCTTCCTTCTGCCCACAATCATACTCACCCTTCTTCTGCTTCTTAGTAATTCCTCTCAGCTAGGTTGATGTTGCTTCAACATCCCCAGGATCTCTACATCCTCCTCATTGTTGATTTTAATTCCCTAGTTGTTCCCCTGACTATGGTGTTGTTTGTTCACCACCCGCCTTCCCACACCTCCTCCTCCCCCTAAGTCTCCCCCCCTTACTGTTAGTTCCATGCTTTCTCCTCAGACTTGCTTCCCATGCCTATCTTTTATAGGTAGGCAAACCAATAATAATGTAAGCAATACAAAAAGAAAATAAATGATTAGATAAAAGAGAGAAAACAAAGAAAAATATATGTATATTCAAATATAATAATAACTAGCAAAAAACCCAAACAAACTCCAAACTCCAAAAGCATAGATACTTTAAGGTCTGTCCACTGATCTTTATGGCTCTCTCCCCACTGGTCCTGGGAACTGCCCCTCCTAGGTCAAAGTCTATTTTGGGGGCTTCTCAGAGGCATTGTGGCTTGACTTTGCTCCCATTGCTGATCTGTTTGTTCCCTTATTGGTTCACCCCACTGTGTGGGGTTCAGACTGGACTCACTCCCTGCTGTGTTCCCACTATTGTCCTCTGTCACGATATGCTCCAGTGAGGGGACATCTGTCTCTAGCTGTTGTTGACCCTACAGTCCTCACTGTGCAGCTATGTGCAGGGACGTTGTCCTTGGAGGTTGGTGTGCCAATATGGGATCTAGACCCTCATTTTCTCTTTTTCTTTCCTGGTTTGCTTTCATGTGGGCATGGTATGCCACCCCCTCTCTCCAACCTGTAGGTTTAGTGTTATCCTCTGTAGCACATATTTCTAGGGAGGGGTCAGTTTGACTCTGATTGGTGCCGACCCTGTAGCCTACTCTGTTCATGTGTTGCTTCACGGGGTCATATTGCCCTCAAGGTTTGGTGTGGTGTGGTGGGGTCTGCATGTACACTCCCAATTCTTTGGAACATAACCAGTACTCTCTCCTTAAGTGGGTTAGTGCCCTGCTCTCCCAGTGGCATTGTCTCCACCTTTCCCCCTGCTTTTCTCCCTCCTCCTTCTCCCTTTCCCCTTGTATCTGTTGGAATGACATGTACATCCTTGGATTTGGTTTGTCCCCCACCCAACTGCCTGTACCTCAGCCTGGGTAGTGTGAGATTCGTGGTTTTCTCCTATGCCTCCTATGCTGATTATACTTAACCTCAGGGCTCTCATGTGGTACTTGTCCTTTTGTGCTTGGCTAACTTTGCTGAGCATAATTTTTTACAACTCTTCCCATGAGGCAATGTGCTTCATCGAATATCAGTGCTTTTTAGTGATGTGTAGTACCCCATGGTGTGTATGTGCCAGAGATTACTAATCCATTCATCTATCGATGGAAATTTAGGTTGTTTCTAATTCTTTGAGATTGTAAATTGCGTTGCAATGAACATTGGAGCACAGACAACAGGTCGTGGTCAATTTCTTACCTCTTCTGGGTATGTGCCCAGTAAAGGGATAGCTGTGTCCTAAGGTAGCTCAATTTCCAGTTGCTTTACATATCGCCAGATCATGTTTTCCACAGAGGCTGTACGTACTACGTGACCACCAGCAGTGGAGAAAAGTTCCTATCTCGCCACATCCCCTCCAACATTTGTGGCTCTCTGATCTGAGCTATTCTCAAGGATGTTAGATGGTATCTCATGGTTTTTTTAGTTTGCATTTCCCTGATGGCTAATGATTGGGGGAATATCCTCATATGTTTATTGGCCCATAGGGTCCCCTCCCTAGTGAAAGTTCTTTTCGGGTTTCTTTTGCCCACTTCCTCAGGAGGTTAACGGCTTTCTTCTTTTTGCAGGCTAGGAGGGTAGTGTAGATTTTAGTTAGAAGCCCTTTGTCTTTTATGTCATTGCTGAAAATCCACTCTCAGACTGTGGGTTCTTTTGTTAGCCTCTTGGGATGTCTTTTGACACACACAGGTGTTTTATACTTAGTATATCCCACTTGTTGATGTGAGGTTCACGTGTGTGTATACACTTTCCTATTAAAATTAGCCTATATATTCCCTGAGCCAAGGTTCTTAGGCTTGTCTTGATTTTTATGTGGATGGTTCTGATAATTTGGGGCTTTACTTTGAGATATGTGATCCACCTTGAGTTTGTTATTGTGCATGGGGTGAGATAAACATCTTGTTTCATTTTTTTCTCCATATGGATATCCATTGTTTCCAGAACCACTTGTTAAAGAGGGCATCCACCTCCCACTTGATTCTTTTTGAGCCCTTGTCAAAGATCAGTTGTCTACATGCTGATGGTTTTATTTCTAGGTTTTCTGTTCTTTTCCATTGATCTGAGTATCTGTCATTATTACAGTACCACACTATTTGGACCACTGTAGCTGTTTAATAGGTGTTAAAATCAGGTAAGGCAAGCTCTCTGACTTAGTCCTACTTCTTGAGAATTCTCTGCTAATTCTGGGCTTTCCCACTCTCCATATGAAATTGGTGGTCAGTTTTTCCAATTCTTTGATGAAGGTTGTTGGTATTGAATTGAGACAGCAATTATAAGTGCCTTGGGTAAGATTGATACCTTTATTGTATTGAGTCTTCCGATCCATGAGCCTGGGATATTCTTCCATTTGTGGAGGTATCTTTTGGTTTCCTGTAGTAGGGTCTTGCAGTTTTCCTTGTATAGGTCTTTTGTTTTTCTGAATAAATGTGTCTCTAGATATTTCAATTTGTTCTTGGTTATTGTGTAGGCACTGCCTTCTTGATCTTCTTGTCCATGGTCTTGTCATATATATAGCAAACCAATAGACTTCTGTTTGTTGATCTTGTATCCTGCCACTCTGTCATATTTCTCTATTGCTGCCAGTACTCCTGTTTTGGAGCTTTTGGGATTTTCAATGTATGGAATAATGACATCTGCTTATAGCAATTTTTTCACCACCTCCTCTCCCAGCCAATTACCTTTAATGTTCTTCTGCTGCCTTATGTTGTTACCTTCCAGGACCTCCAGGATGGTGTTGAATAGAAGTGGGGACAAGTGGTATCCTTGTCTGCTCCTTCTTTTTGGTGGGATTATTTTTGTCTTTTCTCCATTGATTATGATGTTAGCTGTTGGCTTTATGTAAATAGCTCGTATTAACTTGGGCAATTTTCCTTCCCTTCCAATCTTCTTGAGTGTCTTAATTAGGCATGGGTGTTGGATGTTGTCAAATGTTTTTTCTGTGTCTATTGACATCACCATGTGATTCTTCTCATTTTTCTTATCAATGTAGCAAATAATGTTGATGGACTCTCAGATGGTAAACAATATATGTTTTATATAGTTTTGTATTCGATTGTCCAATATTTTGTTAAGGATTTTTGTATCTATGTTCATTAGAGATATCAGTCTGTTGTTCTCTATTCCTGTGAGATCCTTGCCCTGTTTAGGTATCAAAGTTATACTGGTGTGTTAGTCTGGGTAGACTAGAGAAACAAATCCAGAGACACTCATATATGTATAGAAAAGAGCTTTATATCAAAGAGCAATTGTACATTAAGAAAACTTTCCAGCCCAGTCCAGATTAGGTCCATAAATCTAATATTAGCCCATATGTTTGTTACCAGTATACAAATTCTTCTTCAGACCAACACTAGGAACCAGGTGGTCACCTGGCACATGCAATGACTCTGAATGCAGAATGAAAGATCACAGAGTCTTGTGGATCCAGTGATAGTGGAAGCATCTCAGCACTGGCATGGGCCACCAAGTAGCTTCTCCATCCCAAGGACTCTGGTTCCATCAGAATTGCACACCTGGCTTGTCAGCAAGAAGACAAAGCAGAGAGAGTGTCTCCCACTTCCAAGGAGGAATACAGGAGTTACAAGAATCCTCAGAAGAAGGCAATGCCCACACAGAGGTCTCATTGACTATTGTCTGATTGACAGGCTAGGCTCCAATACTTCCCAAGTTGACAGGAGCCTATGTAACTGCCACAGACCACCCCTTGTCAACTTGACACTCTTACACAATTTTTAGCCATACATACTTTTAAATAAAACAATAATAAAATCACATCTGTACTTAACAGGATAAAATTAAAATGCATGCAACTCAATATGTGCCAAAGCTTCATTTAAACATAATATTCTATAAGTGAACAACACAACAATATTCTATGCTTAACAATTGCAGGTAAGTGAACGCCTACACCATAATCCTATGAATATATTTCCCCACCTATGAAAGTTTGTAAATCAACCATTTCATGCATTTATCTGTCCCATTTTGGGTATCTGATTTCTATACTGCCCATTCACATCAACCTGGTGCTCTGAGGGGACAATCATATTTTTTGATGTGAAGAATCTTCATTCCAATTGGAACCACTCCACATCCATACGCAAAATCAAATTAGGACAGGCCATCCATAAAGTCAACAGCAATATGTACCAGTTCACAGGCTCAAAAATCTCATCATCTGGTCAGGTCCTGGTCAACTCAATGTGGGCTCCTCATTTAGTCTCACCAGGGTGCCCATTGATTGCTTTGCCTTTAGATCATGGGTCCCATCACAAATTCTCTACAAGACTAGCTCCCATTGTGCTAAGTCATGAACTTCAGACCATTCAACTGGCTCTCGTTTTCTCCTCTCATTCCGGTGAACAAGGTCCACAGGTGTCAGTGGCCAGACTCAACCTGTCTCTTTATTGCTGCATTTCTCCCACTTCCACTCAACAAGTGGATCCAAGCGGTCACCTAGCAAGCAATTAAGCCTGCCCACAGTTTCCCTTTTACATTCAGTCTTAGAGAGGTTTTTTTTTTTCATGGTTCCAGATTTTTTCCAACATCTGACAAAAACCATAGTTCAAAATTCAAAAATTAAAATAGTTCCTTTTCCCCCCAATTTGTCAACAGCCCCCCTAGGCAGGTCTCTTCACCTACGAATGTTATGAGCATTTGAGGCTTATCTTTTTAAAGTCTTCTTTGCAGGCGTGTCTAAACTCATTTAACGGTCCAATTTTAATGAAGACAAGTGGGCTTACAGTTCTCTATTTTCATACTTCCAAATAAACATTTCTATCAATAATTATATTAGTAAATTTTGTGGGTCTATTTATTATGCTCACTAGTTTCTGGTCTACTGATCCTTTTAGCTTTATATAGTACCCATCCTTGTCTCTTATTATGGTTTGTACCTTGAGGTCAGTTTTGTCAGAGATTAGGATTGTAATCCCTGCTTTTTAAAAATTGCCATTTGCCTGGTATATTTTCTATCAGCATTTTATTCTTAGTCTATTTTTGTCTCCAAGCTCAAGATGTGTCTCTTGCAGGCATCAGATCAATGGGTTATGCTTTCTGAGCCAGTCTGATAACCTTTGTCTTTTAATGGGTGAGTTGAGGTTGTTGACATTCAGAGTTATTATCACCATCTGGGGATTAATTGCTGTCATCTTGTATCTTTTGTGCTTGGTGTTTTCCTATCTGTCTTTATATCAGTGTCCTGGGGTTTGTGTGGGGAGTTTCATTGTTGCCTTCTGTTCCCTCTGAGGCAATGTTATCTTGGTAATTGTTTTCAGCGTGTTGACTTCTTCTAAGTGAGGTTGTACTATATGGCAGTCTCCTGCTGTGCTAGGTGTGGATGCTGGTCTTCTGACCATAGTGAGTTGGCAAGGATTTTCTGCAGGGTTGGGTGTCATATGACATATCATTTGAGTTCTTCCTTGTCCTGGAAGACTCTTACCTTGCCAGCTATCTTAATAGTTTGAAGGGGTCTCAGTTGATGTTGTTTTCTTTCAGCTTTTGGTAGATGTTACCACACTCTCTCCTCCTCTTCGTGGTATCTGTTGATCAGTTTGGTCATATTTTTACCTGACCATCATTGTATGTGACTGACTTTTTTCCCTCTTGCATCCCTTAAAATTTTCTTTTTCCTTGAGGTTGGACAATTTAACTATTATGTGCCTTGGTGAGTTCTTCTTGGGGTTTAGTCTAATTGGTGTTCTCTCTTCTTCCTGTATAAGTGTCTGATTCTCATTCATTAAGGTTGGGAAGTTTGCTTCCAGAAATTCCTTCAATAATTATGCTATTGACTTGTTCGTTGTGCCTTGTTCTGGTAGACCAATTATTTGTATATTGTCCCTTTTCGTAGCATCTATCATTGACCTTAAGTTTTCTTCTGCCTCTTTGATGATCTATTTTGACTGTCTTTCCAGATTGTTGAAGTCTGCTTGAATGTTCTCCATAGCTAGTATGATTCTCTGCCTCTTCTAATCTGATGGTGAGGTCAGTGATCTTATGTTTTGCCCCTTTTACCGCATCCATTAGTTCTTGTCTTTCCCTTTGGTGCATGGACTTCATCCCCTCTATTGTGGACTTCATCTCCTTTTTCATTTCGTCCTTATTCTATGTTGCTTCTCTCATATCTTGTATTACTCCAAGCAGCCTTCTGAAGATTTCTTTTGTGGCAGATCATCATCTGATTATTTTATGAGTGTCATTAGGTTTATGACTTCCTCCACTGTTGCATTCTGTTTTTCTTGTTGAGGTATGTTGATGTTTGCATGTTATTTTGAAACTGTGTGCTATGTTTCTTGGAGACCATGGGGCCCTTTCTCTTTTTCTGTGAGCTGTTTCTCTATGTGACTTGTAAGAGTGGTTTTTTGGGGGGACTACCTGAGACCTACTTTGGTGGTGGGTGAACTGCTATGTAGGCAGGGTACCATTGTGACTCAGTGGCCACCAGTAGTGCAGAGCCCATGAGTCTGGGCTAAGGCAGGCAACTGTAGATTTGCCACTAGATTGGGGCAGGACTTCAGCAATGGTGCAGTCCTGGTCTGGATGTCTGCCCACAATTTTTAGCCTTTAAAAAACTCTCTGTAGAAATGGTTTTTGGCTTGGGCTGTGGATATCAGAACCTGTTTGCTTTTCCTATTTTGTTATGTTAAAATCCTAGGCTAAGCTCTGGAGATTAGAGATTCGGCTATCTTTCTATGTTAATGTTATGCTAAAGGACAAAGTTCTGGTAACTTACATTCCAAGTTGCACAAAGGACCACAGACTGGAATTCAACGTCCCCACCCCGCCACACACACACCTTTTATAATGGGTTTGTGGAGTGCCCTGGTATTGGGTTGTGCTGTGATGTCCCCCAGTGAAGAGGACTGGATTAGCAGAGTGGATTTGGGCCTAACGGGAACTGGATTCTTCTCTGGCTGCACTCCTGTGTCACTTGCATCACTATCCTGCACAGCCTGCCAGTTGTGCTCTAGGGAACTGCGTTTGTCACAGGTAAATATCCCAGCAACTCTTTAGTTGCTGCAAATTATTATCTAATTATCTATTGTTACCCACACTGGCAGACATGGAGCTGGGGAGAAGGGGAAAAGGAGTGGCTGATGTAGTCACTCTGTTTCTGGACTGCAGGAGCAGGGAAGATAGCAGAGAGGGGAGCTCCGGTGTGAGTTCTTGTGACTAATTCTCAGAGGCTCTAAGCAATCCTGGAATTAAGATCACTTTTAGATAGCAGCCTAGGGAAATTATTGCTCACTGCGGGCTTTGTATCTCGGGTGCAGGAAGGGATGGCAGATGCCATTGTGCTGGTTGTGGGAAGGGGTTAGTGAAGCCCACAGGTTTCACTGTGGCCAGTGAACTTAAAGCACTTCAGTGAGTTTTTGAGTCATTTTGTAGGTGAAAATCACAGGGGGTGGGTGGGTGGGGGAGTCTGAACCAGATCCAAGTACACTGAGTCTATTTTTAGCACCCAGCCTCCCAGTATTGGCTTCCTTACTTCTTAATTTCCTGGTCTAACAACAGGAGTGGCCGGCAAGTGATTCTACCTGGGGGCCCTCTTGACTCTGGTTCCTGCATAGGTACTTCTTGATATGTTTTAGTTAGCCACTTAAATGATTTGACTTAGGTAAAACTAATTTGGAAATTAATTTTGACTAATCATAGTGAGTTTTGGGAAGATGTTTACCACTGTTTTAGTCACTACTGGGATCATAATAAACTAGGGATAACATTGGGAACAATGGAAATCCCCCAAACAGTTAACTGTGCATCTGAGGAACCTATTCATGGACCAAGAGGCAGTCATTGGAACAGCACAAAGGAATACCACATGGTTTAAAATCAGGAAAGGTGTGTGTCAGAGTTGTATCCTTTCAGTATACTTATCCCATTAGTATGTTGAGAAAATAATCTGAGAAGCCGGACAATATGAAGAAGAATATAAAATCAGGAATTGGAGGAAGACTTAATAACAAACTACAACGTGTTTGTCAGTTTGTGATACTGTGGTAGCTTGTGTGTTGCTGTGATGATGGAAGCTATGCCACTGGTATCTCAAATGCCAGCAGGGCACCGAAAGGGAACATTTTTCAGCAGAGCATCCAGACTGAGAACACACTACAAAAAAGGAATAGACTGCTCACTTTGGAGGAAGTAGCCATTGGGAACCTTGTGCATAGTATCTCCAGCTTCAGAAGTAGAGGGTCATCAAAAGAGAGGAAGACACCCATCAAGATAGATCAGCACAATCACTCAAGCATAGGAAAACTCGTGAAGTTGGTGCAGGACGGGGCAAAGTTTCTTTCTGTTGTGCAGAGGGCCGCAATGAGTTAGAACCAACCTGATGCCACTTAATAAGAACAACAATTTGGAGATAATAACATGCACAAAAACAAGAGAGAGCAAAACCAAATCACAGTATACAACAAAACAATGACTAACCAATGACAAAGAACAAAACAAAACACAACAAGAACGAAAAGCTTGTAGTTAGTTCAAGGATCGTTTGTTAGCTTTTAGGAGTGTTTTCCAGTCCAGCCTGTTGGGGCTTGTTATTATCTCCACAGTTTTGTCTAAATAAGATAGGCTGGATGAACAATCTGGAGGAGAAAACAATGGGACTGACAGTTCCAGGGGTCATGGGAGGGGGGCGGGTGAAAGGAAGTGGTGTTAACAAACACAGAGACAAGGGAACAACACGTGATCCAAACTGGTGGTGAGGAGGGTGTGGGATGCCTGGTAGGGCATGATCAAGGGTATTGTAACAAAGAGCAATTGCTGAAACCCTGGTGGGGACTGAGCAGGATAGTGGGACAGGAGGAAAGTCAAGGGAAATAGAAGAAAGAGCTGGGAGGCAAAGGGCATTTATAGAGGTCTAGATAAAGACATGCACATATGAAAATATATTTATGTATGAAGATGGGGAAATAGTCTATGTGCATATATTTAAAGGTTTATATTAAGGCAGCAGAAGGACACTGGGCCTCCACTCAAGTACTCCCTTAATGCAAGAATACTTTCTTCTATTAAATTGGCATTCTATGATGCTCTCCTTCCTGACACAACCACTGAAGACAAAGCAGGTGAATAAGTAAATGTGGTGAAGAAAGCTGATGGTGCCCGGTTATCAAAAGATATAGCATCTGGGGTCTTAAAGGCCTGAAAGTAAACAAGCGGTCATCTAGTTCAGAAGCAACAAAGCTCACATGGAAGCCTGTGCAAACATGAGGTGTCAAAGGGATCAGGTATCAGGCATCATCAGAACAAAAATGTTTACCATGGTGAATGAGCAGGGGAGGAGGGGTGGAGTGCGGAGTGGAGATCCAAAGCCCATTTGTAGGCCACTGGAGATCCCCTGGCAGAGAGGTTTCGGGGAGGAGAGGAGCCATCAGGATGTGATGTAGCAACGATGAAAAATACAACTTTCCTCTAGTTCCTAAATATTTCCTCCCCCGCACCCCACTATCGTGATCTGAATTCCCACTTGCAAGTCTGGCTAGACCAGAGGATGTACACTGGTACAGATAGGAACTGGAAACACAGGGAATCCATGGCAGATGATACCTTCAGGACCAGTGATGTGAGGGGCAATACTGGGAGCGTAGAGAGAGAGTGAGTTGGAAAGAGGGAACCGATTACAAGGGTCTACATGCGACCTCCTCCCTGTGAGACGGACAGCAGAAGGGTGGGTTAAGGGAGACATCAGACAGGGCAAGATATGACAAAATAAAAATTTGTAAATGATCAAAGGTTCAGGAGGGAAGGGGGAGTGGGAAGGGAGGTGGGAAATGAGGACTTGAAGCCAGGGGCTTAAGTGGAGAGCAAATATTTTTAGAATGATGAGGGCAATGAATGTACAAATGTGCTTTACACAATTGATGTATGTATGGATTGTGATAAGCATTGTATGAGCCCCTAATAAAACGATTTAAAAATCCAATAATTTGGGAAGAAGCTAGTCAATTAGTGGTGGTGGAGACTAAACCAATTGTCTTGGAAGTATTCTAAGGCCATTGTTGAAGGAAAAAAGAGATCTCTTGTTTCATGGGTTGCAGGATTATTTTCACCTGGAATCTCGTTCAGCCAGCTTAGTTCCATTACGTGAGATGGGATCATTCTTTTTTTTAAAACGTTTTATTAGGGGCTCATACAACTTTTATCACAATCCATACATCAATTGTATAAAGCACATCTCTACATTCTTTGCCCTAATCATTTTCTTTTCTTTTTTTACATTTTATTAGGGACTCATACAACTCTTATCACAATCCATACATATACATACATCAATTGTATAAAGCACCTCCATACATTCGCTGCCCCAATCATTCTCAAAGCATTTGCTCTCCACTTAAGCCCTTTGCATCAGGTCCTCTTTTTTTTCCCCTCCCTCCCCGCTCCCCTCTCCCTCATGTGCCCTTTGTAATTTATACATCGTTATTTTGTCATATCTTGCTCTATCCGGAGTCTCCCTTCCCCCACTTCTCTGCCGTCCCTCTCCCAGGGAGGAGGTCACATGTGGATCCCTGTAATCAGTTGCCCCTTTCCAACCCACTCACCCTACACTCTCCCAGCATCGCCCCTCACACCCTTGGTCCTGAAGGTATCATCCACCCTGGATTCCCTGTGCCTCTAGCCCTCATATGTACCAGTGTACAACGTCTGCCCTATCCAGCCCTGCAAGGTAGAATTCGGATCATGGTAGTTGTGGGGAGGAAGCATCCAGGATCTGGGGGAAAGCTGTGCTCTTCATCGGTACTACCTCGCACCCTGACTGACCCATCTCCTCCTCTCCTAAACCCCTCTATGAGGGGATCTCCAGTGGCCGACACTTGGGCCTTGGGTCTCCACTCTGCACTTCCCCCTTCATTCAATATGGTATATATATATATATATATACCATATATACACACACCATATATATATACCATATACATATATATATACTCATACATATATTCTTTTTTTTTTGTATGATGCCTTATACCTGGTCGAGATGGGATCATTCTGCACCACTTTAATGTAGCAAGGACCTATGCCAGGGAGGCCTATAACCTTTGTTAACATTGCCTTTAGTATGTCACTATAAAATGATTTTAAATGTTTAAAGATCATTCTTATTTCATTTTATTTTTTTCTACTTAAGAAAGGCTTTCAACAGAGTTTAACCAATTCTAACGAGAGTGAATTGAAGGCATTCTAGACCTGATGTTGATTACACCTAACTTTTGCATTTAAGCCAAGGTTCCTGTCCTGCCAGCCTGCCATAGTGTTGCCAGGGAAGACATTTGCTGTTTGCCCTCATCTCTGTGGGATTCTCACTAAGCGCCACAGAGAGCACCCTATTCCTCCATTTCTTTTTCTCAAAACACTGGGGATCTGAGTGTGTGCACTGCCAGATTTCCCATACTGAGTGCCATACTCAGACAATTGGAGTGAACACACCCTTTCACATTTTACTTTGGCACACATGATTGGTATCTGCAGGTACTTTTTATGCCTTGTTAGGAGGTGATATTTTAGAAAGGCATCACACTGCTTTTAAATACCTTCTACACTTCACAGATTTATCATAATAATCACCCAAATTGACAGACAGTAAAATTTCAACTTTAATTTGCTTAGCAGCCATGGACGATAACACAGTGTGAATGGTTCCTCTGACTAAGCTATAATTGTTTTGTTATAATACATGTATTACCCTTCTCAGAGAAGGAAGGAAGTCTCTACCAAGACTGCCTGTTGAGTTTGCCAAGTGAGAAAAAAGTGAAATTTAATTAACAGATTTCTCTTTGCAATAAGGGAATTATATTTGTTAGTGTGTATGTGCATGTGTGTGTACTTCTCTCTTCACTATGAAAGACATAAAGATAAATGTTTCAACCATACTTTTATAATTATTTTAAAGCACAGCATCTGGAATGTGGGATTCATTACATAACCTACATCCTGGTTTTTATTTTGCCTGTGTCAATAAGACGTGTAGCAGAAAGTGGTTGACCACTGAGTTTTGGAAAACCAGAGCTCCATTATGAAAATCAGAAAGCTTCATTGCTGGAACAAGAATGCAAATATATGCACCAGTTTTCTTCTTCCTTAGTCCACAGGACATCTAGTGGTAAACTGCGCAGTAGCAACATCTAACCGAGACTCCTGTTCAGATTTTTCACTGCCCATCTTTATTGCAGGGCTGGGAACCAGAAATCTGGCCATTTGTGCCAACTGAAAAGTTTTAAGGAAAGTGAGAAACCCAATCCCAGCAATTGTAGCCTAACAATGTAAATGGCATTTCTGTATTTGGAGTGGAAAGAAGACTCTGAAAGAAATTCCAGCTACAGATTAGAGCAAAGCGTTTGGAATTTTGCTAACATTTACCTGACTTTCATGGCTAGCTGCTCTTTTCCTGGACATTGCGACGGACTTTAGAAATGAGCTCATTGTTCCTGCTATTCTCAGAGTTTGTTTACAAAGGTTTCCACTCCTGCAGGCGGGGTTAAAAAAAACAATATAATATGGAACCATAAACAATTTAGCTTCTGTTCTGAAACATCCATGAATATTACCTTACAAATTTTCTCTCCAAAATGTAGTTTCGGTATGTTGTATGAAGATAAGTGGAAATTCTAAGAAATGAACCAGCAATATCCAGATGCAGGGCATTTTTTGTCTGCGTAAATGGCAAGAATCGTATCTCGCTAATCAATTCCATAAATCAATACTATCACATTCCTTTAATAACTTTTCAACCAATATCTAAAATAATTATAGACACAAAATCCTGTGACGTGGCCATTAGTAGGTTCATTAGGTACTAATGACTGCGACGCTGTAGGTTAGCATGGAGTTAGCACGGTAGGATTGGTGGCGGCATGAAGTGGAGTTGAGTGCTGAAAATGTAATCTTTGTGTGCCAAGATGCATGAGCTTACCTTGTTAATTATTGCCAAAGGATTCTTTCTGCTTCTGAACACTAACAAATGAGTAATTCAGAAATAGGTGGTTTTGATGCTACCCACGGACCTCCACTTGACAAAGCCTGTGAGACAAGTGAGAATCATGTAGCATGTTTGTGTGCATACTTCTGATTTAGTAAACAGTCAGTTTTAAAAATGTTAATGTGATATGTTAATGTCTCAAATAAATTCAGTAGATATTTTCCATTTAAAATTAGTTCATTTTAAAAGAAAAAGCATACAAATCTGTGTGTAAAATATATAATTATTACTATTATTGGCTGCTCTGTTCCTCATATGCCATCATTGGGGAAAATCTCATTTGCTTTTGATATCCCGTAGTTCTGTTTAAACAGTTACATTGATCTACAGAAAGAGTAATAAATATGTGAAATATTAAGTTGTTTTTGGTAGGTGCTATCTAGTCAATTCCAAGTCACAGTGACCTATATGTATTACAGATTAAACACATCGTAATCTAATATTAAATTAGACAGTTATTGTAAAAAATACATAAAATTACTGAAGTGGCATCTATGTTTCATGGAACTAGGGTATCCATAAAGCAAAAACTGTAGTAAAAACAAGTTTAGGGATCTGCTTCATGATTTAAAACTTTAATATCAAGTTAATCGTCAAATGTGCAAGAATTTGGTTCATGGGAGTGGAAATAACCACTTGAGTTCTTTCTGTCTTGTGACAACAACACACGCAATTTCCCAAACCCATTTTTTGGTGAAATGGTGTTTAAATGCTTTGTAGCAAATGGATTCTAGGAATCATTTTTATTCTGTCGCCGTGACTGTAGGAGTATATCATATAATATGTGAAATATGCAAATATGATGCAGTGGTACTGGGAAGACTGACAAGTAGAACTTTCACTTACACCCAAATTTAGAGCAAATTGTGAAGTAGACATACAAATCAGGCAGGTGGAGATTAGAATCTCAACTTTCCTTTCTAAAGATTTATTAGGGAGAACTTTTGCACAGCAGGTTTGAAAATATTACCCTGAATCAATCAGACGTATTCACCTAGTTTCTGTCTCACCTTGTTGTTGTTAGGTGCCGTCCCGATGATTCTGACCCACAGCGACCCTGTAAACAACAGAATGAAACACAGCCTGGTCTTGCACCGTCCTCACAATTGTTCCTATTCTTGAGCCCATTGTTGAATTACAATATCAACCCATCTCTTTGAGGGCCTTTTCTTTTTTTTTTTTCTGTCCCTCTACTTTACCAAACATGACATTCTTCAGGGACTTGTCTCTCCTGACAATATTTAGTCCTCTAAAGAGAACTCTGCCTGTGCTTCTTCCAAGACAGATGGATTTGTCCTTTTAGCAGTCCATGGTACGTTCAATAGTCTTCTCTGGCACCACAGTGCAAATGTACTGATTCCTTTTTGGTCTTCTTTATTCAATGTCCAACTTTTCCATGCACATGAGTCTCACCATGTGCACATTTTATCTGAATAAGCTGGGGACTTCTTGCTAAGTTTACACTCAGGCAAGAGACCGGATGAGAATGCACCCTCCTTGAAGGTAGACAAAGCTGAGGGACTGAAATTACAAAATAGGTCAGAGTTCCCATATTCTCCTCACCACAGTCCCCTAATGCTACCACATTACATATGCACAGTGCAATTACACAAACTAGAGAGTTAAAAATTATCATTAATTGGGAGTTACTACATATATCACACCATTCCATAGTTCAGGCACATCAAGAAGCAGAATTGTACAATTGCTATCACACTTTCCAAACATTATTATTTTTCCTCCTGGACTCCTTGACATCATCTCTCGTTTATGCCCCTCCCAACACTTATTCTACTTTCTGTCCCTATAGGTTCATCAATACTGCGTTTCATATACTAAAGCACAGAGAAACATACAATGCAACTTCATGAGGGTGACATCCAATGACATAACACCTCTGAGATAAATTCTAATATCAACAAACAAAACAGAAGAAACCACAGAATTAATATTGATAGAATATCGTGGACATGTCTAGAGACAGTTTTAGAATTTCACCAATTGTCTCTAGGATATTCTGTATATTTGGCATATTTAGGTGTCATGTCTCCTTAGTTTCTCTCACTCTGTGAGTTTCTCATTTTTCTGGCTTTACAACCTTGACGTATTTGAAAAGCAGTGTTCAGTTACTTTACAAAAAGTCTTTCAATTTGGGCTTATCTGATATTCTTTCATAAGAGTCAATTCCAACTAGTTGCATCCAGTGAGCCAGAATCTAACTGAACTGTATGTAGTTAGTTTGTTGTGTGAGGAGAACAAGACAGTACTGCATGTTTCAGCACCAGGAAAGGTGTGCCTCAGGGTTGTATCCTCTCATCGTACTTATTCCATCCATATGCTACTTGCTGTCATGATAGATTCAACAACTCTGGGTTTCATACACAGAAAAACATATAACAAGAATTCAATAGGGTCACCCCCAGTGACCAAATACATAGGAGAGAGAACACAATATGAACAAACAAAAAACAACAAATCACAGAAAGTGTGGAAAACCTAACATGCCTAATGCATAAGAGGGGGGATCAACTGACAAGGTTTTGACTAGTTGAGTGAGGTTTATCATTTTGATCTTCTGTATTCATCTCTCTCATGCCCTCTGTTTGGCAACCAGTTTCTTTCTATCCTGTTTTGAATAGAGGGGAATCATATCCTTAGTGATTATTTCCTATGGATAGCTTATTTCCTATGTAGATCCCACACATGCGTCTTGGGTTCCCATTGTGACCCATAGCCTTGTACAACCAGAATCTTACAACATAGGCCCTGGTACTATTCCCTCCTTTGTCATCAGATGATATGATGTACAAACCTTGATTCACTGATGTTGGTGTGCTTCTTCCATGTGGACTTAGTTGACATTACTTAGATGCCAGCTTGTTTGAAAACAAAATTAAAGACCCAAGCACTATTTTATCTGATAGCTGGACACTATCTAACTTCTTCATCACACTTTGCTAGAGTACCCGTATCTTCTGTGTTCCCTTCCTGAGGGCGAGTATCGAGCAGGGCTATGTTGTAAGAACAAAACCCATTCCTGGATTTTATTTTTTTTTCTAATCTACCTTTGGTCCCTTTTCAAAGCCTCCTTGTTAATTTATGGTAGAGCGTCTTATCGATCATCTCCCTGGGGCATAAAGATCTTCTGTTAATATTGTTTTTGATTAGCCCCTAGTACAAATTTTTTAAGCACTGTTGAGAGAGGGATGTAGGGTCAATATAGACTAACTCCATATCGCAGTACCTGAATTACTCACTTGCGCAGAATCAATCCTTTCTTGTTGGATGCTGTACTGAGTGGCTACCACGCACAGCTATCCCAGACAGGAAGATAGCCATATCACAGGGTGAGGGGTACTGATGGGAAAGTCAAGTCAGGAGAGGGAAAAGGCAGCAAGTATGTCTGGGAGAGCACAAAGGCATGACTGTTGGTAGAATCAACCTCCAGGTGGGAGGAAGAATGACAGAAAATGCTGGCGGTGGGGTGGGGGGAGGTCAAATTCCCTGGTACTTAGGTGAAAGAACACCTAAGATAATCTTGAAACCTTGACCCCAAATATCCCCCAAAGTTTTCCAAAGAACAAACACTAGTTTAGCTTGACTATTAAATAATATCTACCTTTAGTGTTAAACCCTTTTAAGATCTATATATATAACATTAAATTGATAACAGCAACTTGTCCTTAGGGGACAAGGAATTTATAGTAGTGGAGGAGGAATAACTCAGAAAAGAAGTGTGGAAATGGTTGTGTAACTAAAAAAAAAATCAATGTCAGTAAATGGTGCAAGGTTTACTGAAAAAAGTATAGCTATAAAATAATTGTTGTTTTTGTTAGGGGCTATGGAGTCAGCTGCAACTCATAGCAACTATCTGCATATGAGAATAAAACACCGCTCAGCCCTGCATCATCCTCACAATTGTGGTTATGTTGGAGCATTTTGTTGTGGGCCACTATATCAGTCCATCTTTTTGAGGATTGTCCTCTTTTTTACTGACCCTCTACTTCAGCAAATATGATGTCCAGGGACTGGTCTCCCCTTGGTAACATGAGCAAATTATGTAAAACCTCAGATTTGTTTTTCTTTCTCTTTTTTAGAGTCGTTTGTTTTTATAGCTATCCGTGGTACTTTAAATATTCTTTCCAAACACTATGAGTTAATGCATCAATTCTTCTTTGGGCTTTTGTATTTCTTGTCCAGATTTTACTAAAGAAAGGTGATCCAACAGAACGCTCAAATTATAGAATAATATTGCTGTGACATGTAAGTAAAATTTTCCTGAAGATCATCTAACAAATGTTGCAGCAGTAGATTAACAGGGAGCTGCTAGAGGTTCAGGACAGATTCAGAAGAGGATGTGGAACAAGTGATATCATTGCTGATGTCAGATGGATCTTGGCTTAAAGCAGAGAACACTGGAAAGATGTTTGCTTGTGTCTAATTGGCTATGCAAAGGCATTCAACTCCGTGGATTATAACAAACTATGCATAACCTTGAGAAGAATGGGAATTTCAGAACATTTCTTCGTCCTCATTTGGAACTTGTACATAGATGAAGATACAGTTATGTGAACAGAAAAAGGGAGTACGGTGTGGTTTAAAATCAGAAAAGGTGTGTATCAGGTTTGTGTCCTATCAACAAACATGTTCTATCTATATGCTGAGCAAGTAACCAGAGAAGCTGGATTATGGGAAGAAGAAGAGGAAGATGGCATCAGGATTGGAGGAAAGAGGAGGACATGAAACACTTCCTGATAAAGATAAAAGATTTTGCCCTTCAGTATGGATTATGACTCAATAAAGAAGGCCAAAATTTTCACGCTGTACCAAATAAGTAACATTACGATAAGTAGAGAAAGGGTTGAAGTTGTCCAGCATTTTGTCTTGCTTGGACCTACAGTCAAGGCTCATGGAAGCAGCAGTTGGAAAAATCAAAAGATATATTGGATTAGGAAAATCTGTTGCACTATTGAAAAGCAAGGATGTTACTTTGGGGTCTAAAGTGCACCTGGCTCAAGCCATGGTATTTCCCATTGCCTCATATGCTTGTGAAAGTTGATCACTGAATGTGGAAGACCAAAGAAGCATTGATGCATTTGCATTGTGGTGCTGGAGAAAACTATTGAAAGTAGCACAGACTGCTAAAAGGACAAACTGACAGGTCTTGGAGGAAGTATGGCCAGAGTGCCTTTAGAGGTAAGGATTTGGCGAGTGCATCTTACATACTTTGGGCACGTTGTCAGGAGAGACTAGTTCCTGGAGATGGATGTCATGTTTGATAAAATAGAGGCAAAAAAACAAAGAAAGGTCTTCAAAGGATGGATTGACACGATGGCTGCAATAATGGACTCAAGCATGAAGACCATTGTTTTTGCTGTTGTTTTCTTTTAAAATTAGTTACATTTTCTCATAGTTCATTTATTAGTTATATATATATAATACAGCATCAATTTAACATTTTTCTTTTTTGTAAACATTTTATTAGGGACTCATACAACTCTTATCACATCCATGCATACGTCAATTGTGTAAAGCACAGAGGCTGGCACAGACCTGGCAGTGGTTGGTTCTATTGTGCATTAGGCTGCTATGACTCAAAGGCCCAACAACACCCAGAGACACTGGAAATTCCATGGCTTGGCTCAGGTGTACCTTCAATCTCAAAGTGACATATTTGCTCTTTAACACTTTAAAGTGGTATTGTACAGCAGGCTTATTCAATGCAATATGTACTTTGATTTCTAGTTTGCTGCTTCCAGGTGCATTGCTTGTGGATGCATGTAAGATGAAATCATTGACAAGCTCAATCTTTTCTGCTTATCATGATGTTGTCTATTCACCCAGTTGTGAAGATTTTTGCTTTGTTTGGTCTCATTGAATTGTAATCCATACTGAAGGCTTGGCCATTGAGCTTCATCAGTATGTGCTTTGTGTTTTCTTGACTTTCAGCAAGCAAGTTAGTCATTTATATATGTCATGTTGTTAGTGGATTTTCCTCTAACACCGATGCTGTGTTTTTCTTCATACAGTCTAGATTCTTGGATTATTTGATAAGTATACAGATTGAATAATGATAGTGAAAATATACAACCCAATGGACAGTTGTCCTTATGTTAAACTATGTGGCATCCCTATGAGCGCAATGGAGTGCTCAGAAACTCCATTCTTCAGTTTGTTACTTATGATCCACACAGTTTGATGCCTTTGCATAGTCTATTAACAGAGACGACATCTTTCTGGCATTCTCGGCTTTCAGCCAAGGTCCACTGATATCCGTAATGCTATCTTATGTTCTATGTACCCTTCTGAATCCAGCTTGAATTTCTGGCAGCTCCTTGTAGATGGACTACTGCAACCAATTTTTAATTATCTGCAGCAACATTTTCTTGCATGTAAGACAAATGATATTGTTTGATAATTCTCGCATGCTATTGGGTCGCCTGTCCTTGGAATGGGAACAAATACGAACATCGTCAAGCTAGTGTAGCTGGTAGCTGTCTTCCAAATTTGTAAGCATAGGTTAGTGAGTGCTTCCAGTGCTGCATCAGTTTGTTGAAATGTTCAGTTGGAATTGTGTTAATTCCCAAAGCGTTGTCATTTGTTATTGCTTTCAGTACAACTTGGACCTCTTTCTTCAGTACCATTGGCTCTTGATCACATGCTACCTCTTGAAATGACTGATTGTCACCCTTTATTTTTGGTACAGTAGCTCTGTGCATTCCTTCCATTTCCTTTTGATGTTTTGTGCATCATTGAATATTTTGTCCATAATATTTTGTCCAATCCTTCCAACTAGAGGCTTGAATATTTTTCTTCAGTTCTTTTAGCTTGAGATATGCTGAGAATGTTCATCCCTTTTGATTTTCCAGCTCTTTGTACATTCCATTATAATGTTTCATTCTGCTTCCTGAGAGGTCTTTTGAAGTTTTCTGTTTACCTCTTTTACTTCATCATTTACAAAAGTATAGAAACTATCATTTAAAATATATTTTATTTACTTTTAAAATAATTTTATTGGCAACTCTTACAGACATTATAGCAGTCCATATTTAATTAGATCAAGCACAATTGTACAATTTCTACCACCATCAGTTTCAAAACATTTTCTTTCTTCTTGAACTCTTTGAAATCAGCTACCCTTTATCACCTCCCACCCACATCCTACTCCCCAGACCCTTATTATTATGTCGTATATTACTATTGTATGGTTTTTATTTTATGCCAACTTACACCATCCAATGTATGGGTTCACCTGCAATTCTGTTACTTGTTGCCATAGAGTGGGGTTATACAGTCACCATTGCCATCAGGAACCCCCACCTTTCCCCCGTATCCTCAGGGAATCATTATTCTCATTACTGTTTCTGAAGGGTTATCTATCTTGGATTCCATACATTGAATGATCCTAATTATACAAAGAACATATACAGGTCTAACAAGATTAATGAGGTAAAACAAAAACGATAAGAATAAATGGAGGAAATATTAAAGGACTAGAGGATAGTTATATGTTTCATCATTGCTATACCGCACTACATCTCTTCATGTGGCCCTTCTGTGAGGGACTGTCCAATTATGTCAAGCACTTATTTCTTGGCATACCTTCTATCTAGGTCTATACACATCTGAATAACCCTTCTCAGAAGAAATCCATGTTTTTTTTTATTTATACCATGTTAAAATGGCCAGTTGGACCCACTCAAGGGACCCAAATTATGCTAGTTTTCAATGTTCTTTGAGTCTGAGAAACAAAAAGAAGTCTGAAAGGTAAGAACGCTGGACAGCTCTTGCAACTCTGAAAGAATGAGCAGGAGCATTGTCAGCATAGAAAAGAATTCCTCTATGCAAACTTCTTGGCCTCTACCTCACCAATGTAGCTTTCAATTTTCTTAAAACATTTTCATTATAAGCGTCATTTGAGAAAATATGTCAAGATTATCCTTTTGGAAATAAAATGAAAGCTTGTCATTTCCTTCTGATCTATTTTCTCTGCTTTGAATGAAACTGACTTAGTTGATTCCCTTGGAAGTCTCTGTGTTGATTGTTGAACCCATTGAAGGCTCCAAGCTATAAACTTGCTGAAGTCAAGATATTCCCTTAACATTGAAAATGCTAACAAGGTGAACTTCAGACTTCGGAATCGATCTCATCGATGGTAATTCTATGTTCTTAGTCCACCAGTTTCAGGACTTTTGCTTCATTTGGTGAGGTTAATGCTCTTCCCTCATCTCCACAATCTTCCCGACCTTCCTGAAACAAACACACAAAATACTCTATTGTTTTCTGGTGCAGCAGCACGCCTACAAACTTGTTGCAAAGATACACTGATTTGGGAAGTTGTCCACTGCATTTTGTTAAAAAATTATTATTAGTTCTAATCGCAAAATTATTTTCCCACAGCGCAAAAGTATATTTTGAAAATCACTTTAACAATATTAAGACAGATGTACTGCTGAGAGAACTTGTCAGCAGCCACCCAATGATTGCAGAGATACATTTAAACGCATTTTGTTTGGAATAAATCCATGCATGTATGAATCGTATGAGCAATGCTTTTTTACTTACCCTCAGGTATAAGCACATGAATTCACTGATATTTATCTTATTCTATTTGCTGTAGTTAAATACTATCATTTATCTTGCAAGAGATGGCAGTCCTAGGTTAGAAATATTTGACTATGTACAACTTACAAACCAATCCCTGTAAAGTCTATTATATAAAATATCTGAAATAGATATACTTTTGTAATCACAAACAGTACTCTATTGCAATGTTTATAAGAGCACTGCTATTTTTATTCGTGTAGTCTTATGTTAAAGATATTTTGTTACACTTGGGGAGTTCCTTAACTTTTTTAATGTGTAGAAAAGTGCACTATGCATTACACAGTAAGATAAACATCTGACTGAGGGAATGGTGACTGCTTTTTCCACCTTATGTATCAATTTGAGTTAAAGGTCAATTTAGGAACAGAACTTATTTGTAAACTGGAAACTTTCTGTATACAAATTTTAAAAGTTGATAAAGTTAGTCTTTTAGAAGGAATTACTAAGTTAGACTCGGAATAATACAGCTGATATGTTCTGATATAAATGTGGTAGTTGTGTAAAATAAGAATAGACAAGTTATTTAGGTGTTTGCATAGTAATTGGGAAGACAGAAAGACAGACCAAAAGATGTAGTGATCTTACATTTGTATGCAATTCAAGACAATGATAGAAGGCTCATCTCAAGACAGAAAAGAGGAGCTACCTACTCCTTAGGTTGCACTGAGTTTCTGATCAGGGTGATAAGAGCCTTTGGTATCTGGTAGTGGTGATGGCTGCATAATATGGCAAACACCATCAATGCCACTGAATGGGACACGTGCAAATGGATGAAGTGGAAAACACTTTGTTATATGTGTCAGTTGCATAATCTGTTGTCAGTTTGAGACTCAAGAGTGAAGGGGTGGAGGAGGTTAGCTTGTCAATCAGGTAGCAACTTGATGACCTTATTTGGAGGTGCTTAAGGAGAAAAATAGCTCGCTGGAGGTGGGACATACACTTATTTCCTATGATGAGCCATGTGGAGAAAAGCTGATGGCAGCCAGAGCTCTGGACCCAGGGGAGCTATGTGGGGACCCCGGCCAGTGCTGAGATGCTTCTACCGCCACTGGATTCACTGGCTTATGGTCTTCTTGCATTTGTTGCCACTGCAGGTGTTTCATGAGTCTGAAGAGAACTTTATTGATTGGTATCAGACATATGGGCTAATATCAGACTTACGGACTTGATCTGGGGTGGGCTGGGATGTTTTCTCAATATTCAATTGCTCTTGTATATAAAGTTCTTTCTTATACACATATGAGTGTCTCTGGATTTGTTTTTCTAGTCACCCTGGACTATCACTTATATATGTATTTTTTTAACCACAAGAACAATAAAAAGACAATGGGTGTTTGATTACAAAATGAGACCAGGAACAGTAAGGCCTTAAGAAGAGAGAGAGAGACAGCTTTCATGGAACCTGCTGATCAACTGGCTCACAAAGTTCAGTTCTGCAGAAGCCTACCGTGTGTCATTCTGACTGCTGAGGAAATGATGAACAAACACAGTGTGCTCTGGAAAAAAAATGTACTTCTCGGTGCTCTCTTTTCTTTCATGGTTTTCTTCATTGGTGAATTTTGAGTTGTGTTTGTGCCAGTAAACACAACGAAATTCATTCATTCAGTGTATACAGTCCCATACCTTACTTGAGTTACCTCCTCTGCCTATTAAAAAAAAATTACCCTCAAACTCAACACCCCCATCTCATTCCAGGCACATGGAACTTAATTTCTCAGAGTCCAAGTGTCGCTTTCCATTATTACCCTTGGGTGCTAGCCTCAAAGTCTGATTCAAAGTCATCAGACTCTCAGGGGGTGGGGGTGGGGAGATAAAGGGGCCTCTATAAAGATTTCCAGTCTCAGAAACCCAGTGTAGGGCCACTATAAGTTGGAATTGACTTCACGGCAGTGGGTTTGGGTTCTGTTTCAGGGACTTACCACATTTAGAGGTTTTCCTGAAGGAAAACCTTTAATTCTTGACTAAAACTTACTGCCATTGAGTTACTTCTGACTCAGAGACCCTGTTCTGTGGACTGTCCCATGGGCTGCCTAGGCTGTCAGTCTTTATGGGAGCAGAAAGCTTCCTCCTTCTCCCTCTGGGTGGACTTGAAAGGCCTTTGAACAGCAAAAGCAAAACCAAAAAATGACTCATCTTTTAAAATCCAACTCAAAACTCGCCACCTCTTGGTAGTCATCCTCAATTCCCGATGAAAACTTCCTTGTGCTCAGTCCCAGCGCTCATCTAGTGCTCCATCCGTGCTTCCCTTCAGACCTTTCCACACACCTGTGATTGACCAGCCTCCTGCAAGAGTCCGTCTCCTCACTGCATGGAAACTTCACCAAAGGAAGAGAATGCCATGTTGTGCATCAGCAGCTAGCTGAAACTGTCTGGAATAGAGTAAGTAGATGCCTGCTAATGAGTACACAATGGCATAATGAAGCATTGTACCTTTGTTCAAAAACTATCTTTCAGTGTAACTTCATGAATTACCAACTTTACACTTTTAATATGAGGTGCCTTGCTTTAGACCGCACTATAAGATCATTGAGAACATTTTTTTCCTTCTTAGGAGTATTAGGTCCAGGAAGAGTTCAAATGAATATTCATTTCGCTCTCCTTCCTCAATATTATTTGGCATAGGAGAGGTGCTTCCCATACCGAGAATGTACAAACTGCATGGTTTTCTTTTTAAAACCCTTCTTGATTATGGAATATCTGGGTTTTTTTAATGGAATACTTTAACCTCTGAAGTCAATCAATGAACATGTGCACTGTACTTTGTACAATAGTTATATCTTGATGTTATGTTACGAAATTAAAGTATTTTCCAATGTAAATGCTTTTAGAGACTACTCAGGGGGTGCTGTCTTATCAAGTAAGTAATTATTTTCCAGGTCAAACTATTCCACTGGAGTCATATTTAAAATTTAAGATTCTTCCTTAAAAATCAAGATCTCACAGGAAAATATGTTACTCTTTTTGTCTTTTCTTCCCAAGATTAAGGGTTTTTCTGAGTCAGGATCAGTAAACTGGAAGGATACAGTCATTTGTCCACCGAACAAGCTCTCCTCAGTCAGAAACCAAGTCTCTCTCTAGTCCGCAGACTCTCAGCCACATGGCTCCTTGGCTTCTGCTTTGGTAGGCCTGGAAGGGATCCTGCCTGTCTCTGTGTCTCACAGTGGCATAGTCTCAGGCTAGAGACAGAGAAGGTCCCCACAGTCTCTGCACTACTCTGTGTCTCTGTGCCACAGTCTCTGGCGCACCTGGTTTCAGCGGTCTCTGCCACTTGGGAGATCTTAGACACATGCGGTCCTGGGATTTCTCTGGGTCTCGGATAGCTCTTAGATACTTCAGAACCATTTTGATGGAGGTGTGGTTTCTGCCTTTTAGCCAACCATAGCCCAGGGAAATGCATACACTCTAGTAAAATACATACACTCTAGTAAAATAGTTAAAGGTGCCCCCAAGGAAACACAGAATGTGGCTTTAAAAGATTTGATCCTTGATTAAAACTTGCTGCCTTTGAGTGGATTCTGACTCAGAGGAACCCAATAGGACAGCATAAAGCTGCCCCTGGAGGTTTTTGAGGTTGTAAATCTTTATGAAAGCTGAATGCCTCATCTTTCTCCCTCAAAGCGACTGGTGGTTTCAAACAGCTAATCTACCGCTTAGCGGCCCCCTACGTAACCCACTGTGCCATCCTGGCAATTCCTTCTTCTTGATTAGTTGGCCCACTTAAACAAACAAAAAGTGGTTTTTCATGCTCCAGTCTTAATTAAAAAATAACGACAAAATATACAGATTTTAAACAACTCTAAGCACTCTGAGTACATAAAGCACATTGATTCCTTTGTTATTAATGTGCCATTGAAGATACATCAGAATATAAATTAAGAAAAATTTATGTTCAATTATATGGCAATATTACAGAGGTTTCCAATAAATTATCATGCTTTATTCATTCATCAGTGTAAACCTGTAAAGCCACTCTTTGCAGTTTACTGACCTAATCAGGCTTAAAATAAAATAAAATAGGATTATTCCTTTCAAATATTGTGCATAGGTTTGTTTCTACAGCCTTAAAGATCTGATGACTCAATTCTAGGACATTGATTTTGTACAGTTGTGCTTTTGAATGTAATGAATACCAATGATGAGTTTGCTCAACAAGGAATAATATTTAATGCATCTTCTTCTGTTTAGAGACCACATGCCGTATGCTGTACTTGATATTTGATGGGAACTTGTATTTTTTTACCAGCTGTTCATAAAAGCTGAACTTTCTGAAGATGCAGGACTTTCATAGAAGCCCTGCTTGGCTATCTGTGAGAGCCCTGGAGAGCGCCGCACACCCCTTTGTTTCCTCCTTTTCTATTTGAACCTCAGGCCTCTCGGTCGCAGTGATTTGAGGATGATGGATGAGTGTTACATGAGAATGTGCCTCTGAAAAAGGTCGACCAAATGCACGCGACCCATGGCAATTTTTGTCATTCACATTGAATGCATCTCTTGAACTAGTTAACAACTTTCCAGACACTTTGGGATGACTATAATTGTGATGAATGCCACAAACAAGAATTTTAAATATTACAAAAGGCCAACTCATGTGTATATACAGAGATAAGATTTCTATTTGGATCATTAGAAGTAGCACATCTACATATACCTACACACACAGAGATCTGTATCTATATATAGTAGAACAATTCCATTGCTATAGAGTTGAACCCAGCTCACTGTGGCTCTGTGTGACAGTAAAACTGCTCCATAGCATTGTCTTGGTTGTAATCTTTACAGAAGCATATCATCCAATTGTTTTTCCGCAATGGCTCTGGGTAGGTTTAAACCAGCAACTTTTATTAGTTGATGATAAACCTCTTATAACAACTAGGGACCTAAATATATATGTAACATTGTTGTAGTATTTTTAATGCAACCACTATATTATTTTTCTGTCATTGAGTCAATTTTAACATGCCAAAATTTGTTCATATTAAAGGCCTAACGGGAACCGATCACAATGATGGTCGTATAACTGCACCTCTGTCCCCCCAAAGGGGGCAAGCAACAGAAACGTGGGTGAAGGGAGATAGTGGTCGGTGTAAGATAAGAAAATAATAACAATTTATAAATTATCAAGGGTTGATGAGGACAGGAGGGTGGGAGAGGGAGGAAAAATGAGGAACTGATACCAAGGGCTCAAGTAGAAAGAAATTTTTTTGAAAAGGATGATGACAACAAATGTACAAATGTGCTTGACATAAAGGATGGATGTATGGATTGTGATAAGAATTGTACGAGCCCCCAATAAAATGATTAAAAGAAAACAAAACTTCCTACCCTTTGGGGAAAAATAAAAAGTAAAGCCCTAACAGACTCTTCCTTCAGATAACCTAGTTTGGTGGGATTGAGGATGATCACGGCATACCAAAACAAACAAACCAAGAAATCCACTGCCATCAAGTGGATGCCGACTCCCATTGACCCTGGAGGACAGGATAGAACCGCCCCTGTGAGTTTCTGAGACTGTAACTCTCTGGGAGCAGGACGCCCTGGCTTTTTCCTGTAGAGTGGCTGCTCGTTTTGAACTGCTGACCTTGCAGTCAGTCAGCAGCTCGGTGAATAACCACTATACCTCCAGGGTTCCTGGTCAACAGATAGGCAAGTGGAGATTTAGATGCAGTGTTAGCCTGATATTGAAGAGTTTGGAGAGCTGTGAGGTTATTTTAGAAATACAGAGAGCTTATAGCTGAGTGTGTATGGGAAAAGGGAGACTCAAGGAAAGTTCCTTGATGGTGATGTTGTCTGGGTTGTTTTAAAGGGTGAGTCCACGTTAAAGTGGGTAAAGCAGGCGAGCATAAGTGGATAAAGGGTGTTAGTTTTCTAGTGCTACTGCAACAGAGATACAGCAACTTCAACATTTTCTCCATTTATCACGATGTTGCTGTTTATTGACCTGATTGTGAGGATTTTTGGTTTCTTTATGCTGAGTTGTTAGCCCCACTGAAGGCTGCAGACTTCGATCTTCATCAGAAAGTGCTTCAAGTTCTCTTGGCTTTCTGCAGATGAGGGGGTGTCATTTGCATATCAGTGACTCTTAATGAGTCTTCCAATATTAATGCTTCATTCTTCTTTATATAATTTAGCTGCTTGGATTATTTTCTCAGGTACACACTGAATAAGTACAGTGAAAGTATGCAAACCTGATGCACGCCTTTCTTGATTTTATATCACCAAAGTCTCGTGTTCTGTTTCAGCAACTGTATCTTGGTCTATGGATAATTACCATACGGGCACAATTATGTGCTGTGGAATTTTCAATCTTGCCCATAATTTGTTATTATTCACACAATTGAATGCAAATAAAAAGAGGTAAACATTTTTTCCTGGTATTCCGTTTTTTTCGGCCAAGACCTGGTTGTATCAGCAATGTTAGCCTTCATTCTTTTGAATCCAGCTTGAATTCCTGACAGTTCCCTGGTCAGGTACAGCAGCAACTGTATTGGGATTATCTTCAGCAAATGCTTACTTACATGTGATATTAATGATATTGTTCAATGCTTTCCACATTCTGCTGGATCAGCATTCTTGGGAATAGGCACACCTGTGAATATCTTCTAATTACTTGGCTAGGCAGCTGTCTTCCACAGTTTGTGGCATAGATGAGTGAGCGCTTCCAGTGTGGTAGACATTTGTTGAAACATCTCTGTTGGTATTCTGTCAATTCCCGGAGCTTTGTATTTTCGTCAATGCCTTCAGTGAAGCCGGGGCTTCCTCATTCAATAGCATCAGTTCTTGATCGGATGCTACCTCCTGAACTGGTCCATCTTTCTTAACACTTACTGCATCCTTCAACATTTCTCCCCCAACCCCCAGACTCTACAATATTGCAACTCAAACTTGAATTCAAGGCTTCATTATTTTCTTGTTATTTTACCTTGAGAAATCCTAATTGTGTTTTTCTCTTTTTGTAACTTTAGGTCTTTGCACATCTGATTACAACACTTAATTTTGCCTTCTCCTGCCACCCTTTGAAATCTTTTGTTGGACTGCTTTCCTTAATCATTGTTTCTGTTTGATTTAGCTACTCTAGAGAAAGTTCCAGAGTTTCTTCTGATATCCATTTTAAACTTTTCTTTCTTTCTAGTCTTTCTAGTCTTTTGCTTTCTTTATGTTTGATGTCTATGGTGCCATCCTGTAACTTGTCTGGCCTTCAGACATTAGTGTTTAATGTATTAAATCTAATCGTGAGATAGTCTCTAAATTCAGAAGGGCTATACTCAAGGCCCTACATTGGCTCTTGTTGATTTATTTTGATTTTCTTCAGCTTGAATTTGCACTTACATATGAGCAATTTATTGTACTAAAGTCAACCCCTGGTTGTGTTCTGATAGATGATATTGAGCTTCACCATCATTTCTTTTCAAAGATATAGTCAATTTGATTCCTGTGTATTTTATCCAGTAAAGTTCATCTGTATTGTCACCATATGTGTTGTTGACAAAAGATATTTCATTGACTAAGTCATTGGTCTTACAAACATATATCATGCAGTCTCCAGTGTTGCTTCTTTCACCAAGACTATATTTTTAAACTACTGATGTACTTTTGTTTCCAAGTTTCACCTTCCAATCACCCAGTAATTTTCAATGCACCTCAATTGCATAGTTGATCAATTTTAAACTGCAGAAGTTTGTAGAAATCTTCCATTTTTAAATTACTGGCATTAATGATGTTTAAAATCATTTTATTAGGGCTCAAACAACTCTTATCACAATCCATACATACATCAGTTGTGTAAAGCACATCTGTACATTCATTGCCCTCATCATTCTCAAAACACTTGCTCTCCACTTAAGCCCCTAGCATCAGGTCCTCATTTTCCCCTCCTTCCTTGCTGCCCCCTCTTTCATGAGCCCTTGATAATTTATAAATTATTATTTTGTCATATCTTTCCCTGTATGGTGTCTCCCTTCACCCACTTCTGTTGTCCGTCCCCCAGGGAGGAAGTCACATGTAGATCCTTGTAATTGGCTCCCTCTTTCCAACCCACTCTCCCTCTACCCTCCCAGTATCGCCACTCACACCATTGGTCCTGAAGGGATTACCTGCCCTGCATTCCCTGTATTTCCAGTTCCTATCTGCACCAGTGCACATCCTCTGGTCTAGCCAGACTTGCAAGGTAGAATTTGGATCATGATAGTGGGGGAGTGAAGGAATTTGTATGTAAATTTGAATAATAGTTGTATTAACTGGCTTGACTGGGAGGAGTATGGATACTTTCCTTCCATTGACAGTATTGTGCTTTAGGAAACATCATGAAGTATTCTTTTTGGGAAATGAATGTGGTGCCATTCATCTCCAATTTGTCATTCCTGGCGTAGTAGACCAGATGATTGTCCAATTCAAAATGATAAATACCAGTACATTTCATTCATCAATGACTAGGATATTGTTCTTCTAAATTCGATTACATTCTGACAATGTCCAGTTCCCTTGTTTATATGCCATGCGTTCCACATTCGGATGACTAAGGGATGCTCGTGGCTGCTTCTTCTCACTTTAGATTATGCCCATCCGCAAATGAAGGTCGTGAAAGTTCTACTCTCTCCACATCGTTAAGGTGGTTCTGACCTTGAGGAAGCAGTTATTCCACGGTTTTGTTTTGAGGGCCTTCTAAGAGTCAATCTCATACTCAAGCACAAAGCTCATATTCAAGCTCACATATCAAACAGTATTCCATTGCTCCTCAGAAGGTTTTCACTGGCCCTAAAATTTTTTTTTTAATCCGATAGCTGCGGCCTCCTTCATTTGTCTTAGCCTCGCAGCTTTTTTTGCAATCTATTTCATATGAGTGACCATGCTGATCCTTTAAATACTGGTGGCATAACTTCCAGCACCACAGCAATATGCAAACCATCACAGTATGAGAAACTGACAGACAGGTAGACAGACAGAACATCATAGTTTAAAAACTCTCACTGCGCTAATGGTTCCTAATCATAGCGACCTGATAGGACAGAGTAGAATTGCTCTTGTGATCTCCAAGACTATAAACCCCATCTGACCCCTGTGGTATGGTTGGTGCTTTAGAAATGCAGGCCTTGGGGTTAGCAGCCTAACAACTCCTGGCACCACTAGGGCTCCTTATCATCATAGTACAGAGAACATGTAGCATAGGAGGTGAACTGCGGAGCCACCACCAGTAAGAGAAGAATAATGAGAGGAAGATCGGGATGTATTTAGACTGAGATGCATTCTAAATTGAGTTTATATGTTGCTGTGGTTCTTCTTTACTGTTCTTATTCCCTTCCATGACTGTGCGAGGGACCTCAATCCCACCATCACACCGACCTGCTGCATCTCCTCCAACCATTCCCATGGAAGACTTGTAAAGGCTCTCCTTACTCACAGATTGAAACGATGTCTGTATTTCACCCTGAGAGCAGTAGGAATGTCTAATAGAGGATGATAATCTAAGAAACACTTGCAAATGTGTTGACTATTAGACAAATATAATTGTTGGGGGAGGAAGAGCCCATTCTGTCTTTACAAATAGCTTCATGGATCATCATTAGTATAAATGTATGTCTTTAGGCAAGTAGTGTAATCTGTTTAGGCTTCTGTATTTTCCTATAAAATTGAAAGCTCGATTAATTGACTAAAAATCTCTTCCAGCTCTAGGTTTTCACTCTTCTATGATTCAAAGTGGTAAATACAGGGTTGCTGTTAGTTGCTGTGGAGTTAGCTCTGACTCATGGTGAGCATGTGTATCAAAGAATGAACTGTAACCTGGTTCAGCATAATCTTTGTGATCATTGTTATTTCAAGTTCATTATTGTGGCTATTGTTTAAGCACATTTCCCTGGGGATTTCCTTGATTTACACCAACTCTGCTTTACTACACATGGTGCCTTTTTCTACGCATGGGAAATGTATTACACAATGTCAATATTCAACTTGACTAGTTACCAATAAAAATATAATTGAGTACATTAATCTAACAAGTCTCAGTCTAAATTGCCAGTTTTGAAAAATGATATGAAGATATTAGAAAAAATAGTCAAAAGGTACTCATCTGCCTTAGAAGAATCAGAATAAGTCAAAGTCACTGGAAGAAAGCAAGGGAAAGATTCTATCTCCTGAAAGACAGCCTTGTCTAATTGAGTTTGAATTACTTCTTTGGTAGTTATAATCTAGAGCTTTGGCTCCTCACTATTTAAGTCCCCATAATGAGAGGGGTCATGAAAAACGTGTTAGTTCATCCCATTTGAATGGTCAAACCCAACAAAATTAGAACACTTTATATTGAAAACTTCAAGATTTTGATTTTGGAATTTCTATAGTTTTAATAATCTGGTGGCAAGCAAACTGTTTAATTTTCAAGCCATGTCTGTGTATATAATTGGTTGGAAAGAATTCAAGAGTTCAATGAAAAACACTATCAAATATTCAGATCTTTAGAGTGATTATTTGATTTTGTCTGCATAATACCATAAAGCATGTTTAACATTTTAAACTAATTTGAATAACTCATAGGCACATTTTTGCTCATATAATCACAAGTACTTCAAGTTCTTTTTCTTTGAGGACTCTGAAAGTATTTTCTCAGTTCATCTCATGAGTCTCAGAAAGTTACTTTCTTTTCTTAGGTCACCATGGAAGCAAGAAGTCATTTTCATTTCCACGTACAACAAATCAATCAACATTTATAGAACACCTATTTTGCTCTGGGCCTTAGGCTAAGCAATGTGGTAGATTCAATGATGAATAAGATATGATCTCTGCCCTCAAGGCAGGCCAGAATCTGAGATAAAAGATACCAAACAAACAATACAGGGCAGCATATGGTAAGTGGTAAATGAGTGGCATGGGAAATAGGAGCCGCTAGCATTCAGAGGTGGGACAGGGGGTTTTGGCCTGCGGTAGTTAGAGAAGGCTTTGGGGAATGTGTGGGGGATGACCTAGACCTTGGAGGATTGGCAGTTTAAGACTAGTAGGGGAGAGAGAGATAGGCAGATGAAATGGAGCCAAAATAAAAAAAGTTTTAGAGTTGGGTTGGTTCTCTAACAAAGGGAAACAAATAAGAGGCCTCCTCAGGCTGCAGTCATCCACCACCTGTCTGCCAGCTCGTCCCATGTGGTGGCATTCGGGTTGCTGCTATGCTGGATGCTGCGCTACGTGTCTTTCAAATCCCTGCAGCATCACCACAGTGGGCAGGTTCCAGAGGAGCTTCTAGTTGAAGACGACCCGGAGGAAAGGCTTGGTGTCCTACTTAGGAAAATTAGCCTATGAAAACTCTATCATCACAAGGTCATATTGTCTGGCATGTCCACTGCTTACTTCAGATGCATCCCAAGTAGAGACTGGTTACTGGAAAATGCCATCATGTTTGGTAAAAGGGAAGACTGTGAAGGGGCAGGAAACGCTCAGAGAGACAGACTTACACACTGGCCACGACAGACAATGGACGCAAACATAGCAAACGTGATCGTGGATAGGGCGCCAGATCATTTTAGAGGAAAGCGCCATGGGCTGAAACTGACTCCATGGCACTCGAGAACAATAGCAGCCTGACGCCAATGTGCGGCAGGCACAAGAGCAGGGCTAGACTGGCTCTTGGCTGAAGATAATTGGGTGGACGACAGCAAAGGCACATTGTGAGGCCAGCATGTTAAGACTTCATTCGCAAGTTAGATGCATAAGTAGTGGACTCTGGTCCACGGCTGGAAGAGAGCCATGCAAGCCTAGGACATCTCCACTTCAGTGGCTCCTGGGGGGCTACCTCCCTTCTCCATGGAGGTAGTGGCTGGTAGGGGAATGGGCACTGGAAGACGAGTTATGCTGTGAGCTAATTCAATAACCTCTAAAAAGTCATTTATTTAACTGTCTCATATTTGTCCTTTTTGAAGGAGCTATTTGGGCAGAAGTTTCTGGTCCTCCCCCCCCCCCCAGTTAAGATTGATGTGTCTCTCTGAGGGAACTGTGTCTGAATTCTCTACCTCATAATTGCTACTGCACATTTATAAAAGACGAGGCTAATTATAAAGGCTTCCTTTTCCTGGCTAGAAACAATGGAATGCGTTTTCATGTTAGAAAAATTCAAGATAACAAAAATGATATCAAACCTTTCTACACCAGCTTCTTGTAAGAATTCGTGAAAACAATGTTCCTTCACGACGGAGTCAGTCTACAGGCAGCCTGGGTTCGTGTCCTGAGTCAGGCAATCCGGCCTGCCTTGGGTCCTGAAGCTTTCACTTATCAGCTTTGGGACTTGGAGCAAGGAGCGTATTTTTCCTAAACGTCAAGTTTTCTTATCTGTAAAATGATGATGATGTGAGTATCTATGGGGTACAGTTTATCAGAAGATTATGCATGAAAGTGCTTGCTTAGCATTTTGCCTAGCATGTGCAAAATGTTCAATAATGTTAGCTCTTTCATAATTGATTAATATAATTCTGTTGGCTGTTGTTGGCATTTCTTAGCATTTAAAATGATTTTGAAGAATTAAGTAGCACAGGCATTGTATTATTAAGCAATTCTAAATCTGGAAATGTTGTACGCATTGCAGATTGACAAATAACAACAAAGAAACCCAGTAAGACAAGAACTTTGAAGCAGAAAATGACAAAAGTTTAAGCCAGGAAGGAGCTAAGTGCCTGGAGATAAATGATTGGAAACAGAGAGAGCCAGTGGGAGACAGAAACGCCTCGAAAGCCCTCGAGTCACAGAAAACAGCACCTGGAAACTGAACCTGCAAAGTGATAAGATGATACAGCTCTGGACAGCTGATTATTAGAAAGGTGTTAACAATAAGAAAGAATGGAGAGCAGAAAAAGAAGGCTCGAGGGACTAAAATTTGATTGAAGATTTTCGAAAAAGAGACATCTCTATCACGGAGGATCTGTCTTACAACATGCTAATCAAGTACAAGCATTGGAAGCGTAGAAAACATCAGGGAGGGAGCTGACATGAAAGAGTCAGGTGGGCAAATGTCCTCTCACTGCCCATAGTGGGATCAATTCCAGCAAAGGAAAACATTTCTAATGGCCAGCTTCCCTGGGGAAGTGACAGAAGCCGTTCACATCCTGTCAGGACAAAGCCCTGGAGGATGTACTACAGGGAATGATTGCAATTGGGAACAGGATAAGCGATGTTTCCAGTTGGTGTGGAGCCAGTTACATTGAACTGCGTTCTGTGTGGGGACAGCACTGTGATACATCCCCCACCACACACACACAAAGGGCTGATCGTTGAATGAAATGAATTAAATGGTTAATATTTGGGTAGTGCTTAGTATAGTGGGTGACACAAGGTAAGTGTTTTATAAATGCTTGTTAAAGAAATGGTCTTGGACTTTCTGAAAAAAAATATGTGACCACCATATCATAAATCATTAATGTTGCTTTAAGGATGAGCAAATTTACTTGCCAATGGAGTAAGCAGTCAATCATAAAATCCAGCCAAGGAAATTCTTTTGGAAGCAGCATGGCTGCTGTGCCACGACCACAGCAATGTCGCCAAAACGCGTTGCTGTTGCTCGCTGCCACCAGTCGGCTCCCACGCAAGGAGACCTTGTGTAAGAGAATGCATCATTGCCTGGTCCAGAGCCATCTTCACGACCTTAGAAATGCTTGAGCCCATTGTTGTGGCCATTGTGCTGATCCATCTCTTTGAGGGTTCTCTTTGTTTTCGCTGGCAGTCCACTCTTCTAGGGACTGGTCTTTTCTGATGACGTGTCCACAGGAAGCAAGGCCTACCTCCCACCTCCTCTTGGTTTTCTTTTAAGCGTTTCTGTGCCAAGTGTGGGGTGGCCTTCACTCCAGGGATATTTCAGTTATACTACTAAGTCTGGAGACTCATGGGTCTCCTGTGAGACCCAAATGTTGCCATCCTCTCTTCTAAGAAGAATTCTGGTTTTGTTTCTCTAAGACTGGCTGGTTTTTCTAGTAGTTGCTAAGATATTCAATATTCTAGAGGTCAATTTGTAGAAATCTTCCTTTCAGGTGGCAGGCAGAGCAAAACGTTTTAGAAAGGAAACTTCACAAGATTTTTATAATGCTCGGTCACTTTGTCTTCTCCCTTAAATCTTTGCCTGGCGTTTGTTGAGAAGTTACTGCTGACCGGGGGCAGTTGTTCTGCCCCTTTCAGATGCTAATAATGTCTATATGCCATCTCTGCCATGGTCTTGGCAGTTCAAGGGTCTATCTATGCCCCACCACTAAGGGGTCTTAAAAAACATGAGACCCTGTTAGATGCCACCACTTATCCAATGCCAGATAGGATTCCTTGAGGGGAAAGTTCTGTTACCAATTTGAGCAGCTCTCTGATCTTTTAAGGATCTCTGCTGTCTTCCAAGATTTTCATGGCAGTTGCATTGTTTTCTTCATCTTCTTCAGAGAAAGCTCTGTTCAGGTCTTCTTGTTTCCCACTCAGAGTGATTATTTTTGGAAATTCCAACGTCCTATGGTAGACCAATGTGAAGTTATGCTGGTGTTGAATTAGTATTCTAAGATCACAGACTGCCTAATATAACCCTATCCTAGATTCAGCCTTGTGAGGAGGTTGATATGGAAGAAACTTAGTCTAAACAAATGTTGACACGATCCCATAACTGACATATTGTTTTCCTGGGGTAATAAAATGACAACAATTCAGTTCCAAGTTCTTGCCTAGACCCAGCCTACTCTTCTATTTACAAGATTTAAGTAGCACTTTGGCTTTGCTACTTACTACACAGATAATATCAGATCAATGTTTAACTTATAGATGTATTTACTTATGTGTATAAGAGGAAAATGATAATGAGTCCATGATTCATTGGTTTATATAATTGTGAGAATTATACTGAATAACACCGGTTAATAAAAGATTTGTTCTTCCTAATGCAATCAAGGGGTTACACAGTAAAAGAAATCAATGATTCATAATGTCATCTAGTGAAATAGCAACTCAAGAACACCGGAAGGAGATGGATAGGTGGGCTAGTAATTAAACTGCTTGCCAAAACAAGTCTCATCAGTTTGTAAGTAAGAATACAAAATTAGATACTAAAAAAATGTTACATCACAATCAATCAAAGGTTAATAGAATTCAATCAGAGGTTAATAGAATATGATAAGAAGTAGAAAACTATGACCAAAAATTAGGAGAAGAAAAGAATTAGGAAACAGGGGGAAAAGGGAAGAAATGACAGATACTATATAACTAAGGAAGGAAATGATGGTCACAATGAGGGTAGAAAAGATATATTTAAAAAGAACCCTGGTGAAATTTTAATGATGAAGAATATGTGTAAACAAAAACATTGCTGAGACATGGCTGAAGAAAAGATAAGTTAACTTGAAGATATAGAAACTACTCAAAATATAACACAAAATTAAAAAAAGACATAAAGTAACCAAGGCTCTGTGGCCTGAGACAATATAAAGTAGTTTAACAGCCACATAATTTGAATTATAGAAAAAAATAAAAGGAGAGGAAATATTTTAATAACCAATGGACAAAATTATTTCAAATTCAACAAAAATGATAATTCCAAGAATGTTGAATACCGTAAACATAAGAAGCGTGCACACACACACAAATAAACAACAAACCCACAAATTTTAATTGCTGAGCACCAGGAAAAGAATTTTTTTAATTCTAAAAATAGGTAGTGAAAAGAAGTGAAATTATGTGCAGAGGAACACGGAGAGGAATTAATACCAACTTCTTGAGCGAAATAATGCCACATAGAACACAATGAATATTCATCCTTTTAGTGATAGAAGAAAAAAAGACCTGTCAATCCAAAATTATATGTTCAGTAAAGATAACCTTTTAAATGAAAATAAATTAAATTTTGTTCAGACAAACAAAGGCCAAAAACTATATAGTAGAGGAAGTAGTTGGGGCAACGGTAAATATTTGGGTCAATATATACTGGTTTCGCTTATTTGTTTTTCTCCAAGAGAACACGGACTCCTCCAGCTAAAATAAGAATATGAGTTTTGGAGAGAGGAGGGAAAAGGGCTTGGCTTTTGCAGAAAGCTGCAGAAGAATGCAGCCTCAGAAAACGTAATGACTTACTGCGATGAATATCTTCTTGTGAGATTTTTCTCAAAGTCATGCCAAATGTAAATGGTATGCAGTATTTTGGTCTTGTTTGTAAATATTCTTAAATATACCATCTTAATGCATTTCTTTGTATTATCCTTCCTTAGGCTGTTATATTTATGACTGCAACTGACTCAACCAGAGCATTTTTCTATGCTACTAATTTGAATGTTTACAGCGGGAAGATGTTTGTCATGTGTTTTTCTCACTAAGTTAAAATTGGAGATGTTCCTGCAAATAAGTGATGTAATGATATGGCTTTTAACATTACATAAGAGCAGCTGAGGTTATCTAGTAGTTGAGACAAAAGTATATTCTTACCTGTCATACTGCTTTCTTGAGAATGCAACAATGCTCGCTGATCCTGCCGCATTCTTCCACATGGGAATTCTTCAGAAGATTGATCCATTCTTTGGAAAATTAGATGATTTTCTGATTCCCCCCTTTGGTTCAACGGTATTTGATGTAGAAAGTGATAATATAAAACCAACACCCAGACCAGTTGATATCAAGTTGATACCTACACCAGGCAACCTGATGGGCTGAAGCTTAGAATTGCGTTCCACTGGGCTTTCGGGGCTGTGAGCTTGTGAGATGGCTGGTCTGAAGTACCTCTTAGTGGCCTGAACGCTCAACCTTGAGAGGGTTAATTGTTGTTCAAGAACGTCAATGTTTGGATCACAAAGCAACTTAAAAAAGTAAAAGAAAAATTTTTATGCAAGAGGATTCTAGGGGGAAAATGGTCTGAAATGGCTCTAAAGAGTATAGAGGTCCCAGACAATACAGATAATTTTTGTAAAATTTCTCTTGGCTAACCAGTTTAGTTTACCAATCCTTAGAAATTGGTACTATTTACACATTTCATTGAAGCTATCCTACTGACCATAAGATGTAAAAAGGTGTTCTATTAAACTATAACCACATACCTTCTTTCAAAAATGTTTTATTTACCTTTATCTTATGTTTTAATTGGGATCAATACATATATCACATCCTTCCATAGTTTGATTTCATCGAGCAGTGCTGTACAGTCGCTGCCACAGTCAGTGTCCAAGCATTCTCTCCCTTCCTGAGCTCCTTGGCATCAGCGCCCTTTCACCACTCCACCCCTCCCGCCAAGCACCACAGGACATTCCCAAGACAGCTTTCCCCTAACATTTGGATAGATTCAATTTTAAAATCACACATTACTTTTATGAGTATACAAAAAAGGAAAATGTAAATAAAATTAATTGGCTAAATATTTTTAAAGTTTTCTTATACCTCATCCCATGTTGAATCACACGCATCCAAGTCCCTTTCTGGCTTGAAAAGAAATCACCTGTAATGTACATGCACAGAATACGCCCTTAGGGACATGGGGGATACTGATTTTTTTAAAACAACGTCCTACTGTTGTCTCTGAGATTTTCTTTCATGTAAAGGTCACAAGTTCTTTAAGGTTTGGTGCTGAAACTTTCTTAAATGTACCTGAAGGTAACAACAACAACAAAAAAGATACAGGCCTATATCTTTTTTTCAGACAACTGCCACGCCCATTAAAAAAAAAAGTAAAAAGAACAGAACTCATGCGATCAAGTAGACATCGAGCCCTTTCCCTGCTTCCAGTCAATGCTGGTTCGCAGACCCTGGTGGGTTTCTGAGACAGTGACTGTCTCTGGGAGGAGAAAGCCCGTCTTCCTCCTGTGGGGCTGCGGTGGGTTCAAACTGCCGACTGGGCATATTGCAGTCTCAGGCCCAACCAATACGCCACCAGGATTCCATCTACTCATTTTAGAGAGTTTAAAATGTGAAAAAGAATGTTTACTTTTAATTGAACAAAAGAGGGTATTTTTCTCTCTCTCTCTCTCCCCTTTCCTGCCCTTTATGTCTCCTTTCTTTCTTTCTTTAGCCCTGAATTACAATACAAGCTGGGAGAATGTTCACAGACTGAGGGGGACAGGGTAAATAAATAATAAATAAATAAACCAAATGTAAATAAATGATTTTTAGGAGTAACAACACAGTGCTCTGGAAGTTTGGGAGGGAAACCCCACCCACACACAAAAAAACAAATTATTTAAAGCTTTCTGTGAATAACTTCATAGAGATAATAATATTGTTTGGTCTTGAAAAATGAATAGAGGCTGCCCAACCATACGCGTAGGGAAAGAATTCCTAGACCAGGAAGACACCTTGTTGCATCTGTGGGTTGTTAAGTTGATTCTGACTCATCCCAACAATACTCATCATCCCCAATACGGTCTCCTGACTGTAATCCTGTCTGGAATAGATCCCCAGGTCTGTGGAGCCATTGATGGGCTTGCAGCCTAGTAGTTAACCATTGTGATACCAAAGCTCCTCTGGAAACACCATAAGAAATACAAAGTGTAACACATGTCAAGAATATTCGTCTTGCATATACTTCATTCTGTAATGGATGCAATGACCTGATCTGACCAGTTGGAATAGTATAATGTTGAATGCATAAATAATCGAGTCCACTCGATTCAGGTGTTTCATTTTAACAGGATATTCTTTGAACTTGAGACCCTAGATAATCTCAGTCCACTCGGGGGAAATATAGAGGCATAGAGCAAGTACTTGCACATGTTGATAGGCGATGAGGTTAGAAAGACAGTGTAAGGGCAGATTATGAAGAGGCATATATCTTGTGTCAGTCAATTTACTTTTAAAAATTGCAAAGCAGTATCTTAAACCAAAGTACTAAAAGTATTTAATAACTAGACTCAATTTGTAAAGGGGGAGAAAGAAAAAGCACAATATAATGGAATAACTAAATCCAGTCTTATCAATTATTTTAAATAGAGCTAATCTATCCACTCAAAATAGAAATATTTTTCAGACTATATACTTTAAAAGACCCATATATATACTGTCTACACAAGTATGACTTTATATATAAAAAAGAAACACATGGGTGGAAAGTGTGGTAGTTACATAATCTGGTGTCAGTCTGTAAAGGGGTAGAGTCTCTAGACTGTCAATCAGGTCACAGCGTGATCGCCTCATTTGGAGGTGCACAGACATAAATAGCTCACCGGAGGCCAGATACAGACTCTCTTTGCTTTGTCTTTCTTGCTAACAAACACATGGAGCTACGCTAGAGCTGGAGAAGCCACTTGGCAATCCACACCAAGTGGCTAAGATGCTTACACTGCCACTGGATCCACATGACTTTCTGTCCACTGGCCTGTGATCTTGCTGCATTCGGTGTCATTGCATATGTTGTGTCAGTGTCATTGCATGTGTTGTGTGAGTCTGAAGAACAATTTATAGATTTGTATTAGACATATTGTCTAATATACAATTTGATCTGGACTGAGCTGGGATGTTTTGTCAACATTCAATTGCTCTTGTATATAAAGCTCTTTCTTATACACATATGAGTATGACTTTGTTTCTCTAGTCAACCCAGACTAACACAGAACATGATCACACAGTCTGGTGTGCTTCTTCCATGTTTGCTTTGCTGCTTCCAAGCTAGATGGCCGCTTGATTACCTTCAAGCTTTTAAGACACTATATCTTTTGATAGATGGGCACCATCAGCTTTCTCCACCACATTTGTCTATGCACCTATTTATCTTCAGCGATCGTATCGGGAAGGTGAGCACACAATGATATGATTTTCTGTTCTTTGATGACTGAAACATGATCCCTTCGACACCTTGATTCCAATTTTAAACCTTGCAGTATTCCATTGTTCTATTTGCACAACTGCCTTTTGATCCATGACCCATTCTTCTCAAGGTTATCCATTGCTTGTTCTGCTCCATCTAGTCAAGTACCTTTGCATACTAACCCAAAACCAAGAAACACCTTTATGCATTCTTTCTTTCAGAGAAGATCCATCTTAAATCAGCAAGGACTTTCCTTGTTCGAGGTCCTCTTCTGACTCAGGCCTGAACCAGTGGCAGCTCCTTGTCAATTTACTGCTGCCACCATTGCTAGTTGATCTTTAGCAAAATCCTCTGTAAAAGACCTCTTTAAAATCTTGAAAAGCAAGGATGTCACTTTGAAGATTAAGGAATGCCTGGCCCAAGTCATGGTATTTTCAGTTGTATCACACGAACGTGAAAACTGGACAATGAATAAGGAAAATAAAAAAAGAATGGATGCATTTGAATTATGATGCTGGATAAGAATATTGAAAGTAACATGATTACCAAAAGAACAAACAAATCTGTCTTGGAAGAAATATTCAGAATACTCCTTAGAGGTCAGGATGGCAAGACCTCATCTCACGTGCTTTGGACATGTTGTCAGGAGAGAGTGGAGCGGCAGCAAAATGAGGAAGGCTCTCAACAGGATGGACGGACACAATGACAGCAACAATGGGCTCACACATGAGAACAATTGTGAGGATGGCACAGGGTGGGGGAAGAAGTACCGTCTAGCCCTGCACCATCGATATAAGGGGTCCCAATGAGTCACAAGTGATGGGATGACATCTGACACCATCAGGTTTCTAGGAGTCTAAGTCAACAATGACAGTAACTTTATCTTTTTATATTGGGAAAAAATAATAGAATTGAAGGGTCATCAAACTGGTAGTAAGTTTACCATCTTTTATTTACCTTGGTGTTTCCCTGCCGGATCGCAACACAGATTAAAATAAGAAGTTGGCTTTAACATTAAAAAAAGAGAGTGAGAGATATTGAGAAGAAGCATTAGTTCTGGCTCAAAGAGAAGGAAAGGGGCCATCTAATAGAGAAAGTGCAGTGACTCCATTCTTTCTTGTCTTCATTCTCTCACTGCCCAGCCCATGAGAACTCGAGGGCAGAGGGAACAAATAATTCCAGGAAAGTTCTCAGAGGACAGAACCCTCAGAGAGAACCCTCCTCTCTTAGCCATAGACCTCTGGATTCTAGAAGGTGGAGGAATTCTGGTACTTCCTCTTCCCCCCTTTCTGTATCTTCCATTCATTTGCCCCTGGATGCGGGCACATCACAGACATGTTCAAGAGGACATGATAACTAAAACTCCAGGCTTAAGCCAGATGACTGAAAAGGAGATCCCCAGACACCTAAAACTATGGGGGAGATAGTGAACAGGGAGGATCTTAAATCTTGGGAAGCAAACTCCATGGTGTTGCTTGGGTTGTTTTTAATGCTCGGGCTCATCCTTTAGCTGATCCTAACCAGCATGCTGAAGGCTTTGACATTTACACTGACAGATACACCTCTATGCAGTTAGTAGGTGAGCCACTGCGTCACACGTATTTGTCACAAATACAAATAGTAATACAAAGGCCTTGAAAACTAAACTGATATTAGCATTAAATCTCTATCAGTGAACTTTTAGTCTGTATTTCACCAGATCACTTCCCTGCTGAAAGAAAAATACCAACATTTAAAACATCTTAAATTTTTATTTTTACTGATGATATTCACAAACATATTTTTACATATATTCAATGACATTAGCTACACACTTCACAATGTGCAACTATTCTCCCTATCTTTAGCCCTCTTATTATATCACTATAAATTAAGATTCACTTCCCCTTAACATTCTAATCTGTAATTGTAGTTAGTTTGAACTAATATAGATAATTAATTATAAGAGTTCAATGCTCAAGGCAAACATTTTTATTAATTGCTCTAAAGTGGTGTTTAGTTTAATGATAGCTTTCTTGAATAGCTTTAGTTCAAGGTTTAAAGATTACTTCTAAGCAATAGATTCAGCCTTCCCCAGTGTCAATCAGTAAGTCTGGTTTCCATATGAATTTGAAGTTCTGTTCCGTGATCTTCTTCTTTTTGATCAGGATCAATCCACTGATTTTTGATCAAAATGCTCAATAACAGACACTGGAGACATTCACTGTTTCTTGTGCGAGGGCAGGAGTGGTTGTGTTTATGCTTGTACTCCACTTTCTGCTTTGAGCTCTGGGTCTTTTTTCTTTCTCTATTGTTGTAGGTGAATAGAGACTAGTAGTTGCATATTGAGTAGCCTCTTACAAATTCCTAAGACCCCATTTGCTTGCTATTCACTAAACAGGAAGGTAGAGTAGAAACTCTAAAAATCACTTTGGAGCAGTTATAAAAATAAACTCATAAAGTCATGATCAGATAAGAGCCCGCACCACAGGGAATTCAGGATAGATAAACCCCTCAGGGCCAACAATGAGAATACAGATACCAAGGAGGATACGGGGAAGGAGGATAAGAGAAAAGGGGAATCGATCACAAAGATCAACATATAACCCCCTCCCAGGGGGACGAACAACAGAAAAGTGGGTAAAAGGTGACAAAGGATTATGTAAGATATGAAAATAATCTATAATTTATCAATGGTTCATGTGGGAGGGGGAAGGGAGGAGAAAAATGAGGAGCTGATATCAAGGGCTCAAGTAGAAAGAAACTACCTTGAAAATGATGATGGCAGCATACATGCAAATGTGCTTGACACAATGGATGAATGTATGGATTGTGATGAGATGTAAGAGCCCCCAATAAAAGTATTTCATTAAAAAAATCATGATCATACATTTTCAAACCAAGAAAATGAATTCTACGATGAAATGCTTAGTTTTAATTATCAACAGAGAATTTATCACTTAAAAATAAGATTTAAACACAGCCCCTAATTCCATGATGTTAATTTCATAATATTAAAAATGTTCAGGATAAAAATCCAATGTCACTATCGTTGTTGTAAATAATATCCAGTCAGACTTTTAAAGTATAGAAGCCAACTATTCATGTTTTACAGTCTAAAAGACCACACCATACATGCATTATTTTCTTTTCTCAATAGTGTTACAGTTCTATACCATTGGTGAAATTAATGCTACCACAATTGCAGTTACCTTATGCCCCATCGGGTAAATTTAGAATTTTCTCCAATAAAACTTTAATGATGTCTTGAAGTGAACCACATATATACACATATAAACCATAGCTATATGAATGGATTTTGGGTTGGCAGTCTAAGTGAGGTGCTTCTAAGTCCACATGGAAGAAGTATTCCAGGCTGTGCAATCCAAAGAATAAAAATATTCATATTCAAATCTGGAGGAGAGAATAGTATAAGAGCTTAAATCCTGAACATTTGGTTTCCAGAGGTTATGGATGACAGAGGAGGCCCAAAATTCATGTGCAGGGTCACCATATACACTAAACCGTTAGTGAATCCCCTCTGACCATAGTTCAGGGATGAATAGCCAGACAGCATTGTTAAGGTACTTTTGGCAGAAGTGTTGTTAGGTGGTGTGGAGTCAGTTCTGACCCGTAGCACTTACAGCAAGCCTATGTGCAGCAGAAGGACACACTGCCAGGTCCTGCACTGCCCTCAAAATTATTGCTACGTGTGAGCCTGTCACTGCAGCCACTGTGCCAGTCCATCTTGTTGGGGACCTTTCTCTTCTTTGCTCCTCCCACTTTACCGCGCATGATGTCCTTCTTCAGGGACTCATCTCTCCTGATAGGATATTCACAGTTTGTGAGGTGCAGTCCCAGAATTCTTGTCTCTTCCAATAAATATGGTCAATTTAATCTCTGCGTATTCCCTCTGGAGAAGTTCATGTGTATAACCTTCTGTGTTTTTGAAAAAAGGTATTTGCTATGAACAAGTCGTTGGTCTTGTGAAATTCTATCATGTAATCTCCAGGCTCATCTATATCACCAAGACCATAGTTTTCAATGACTATTCCTTCCTCTTTGCTTACAACCCACAGTAATTATCAATGTGTTTTGATTGTATGTTTGATCAATTTCAGACTAAAGAAGTTAGTAGAACACTTCAATTTCTGTGTTTACTAGCTTTAGTGTTTAGCGCATACATTTTATTGTTTGGATTTCCATGTATGAGGATAGACACCATCCAACCACAGACAGCATTATACTTCAAGACAGATCTCCAAATGTCCTTTTTGTCGATGAGTGCAATGCTGTTCCTCTTGGTGACATCTTTTCCAGCAGAGTAAACCCTATTATAGTCTGACTGAAAATGGCCAATACCAGTTGAGTTCAGCTCACTAGTGCCTAGAATACTGACTTTTATGCGTTCTGTATAGTTTTTTACAACTTCCAATTTTCCTAGATTCTGACTGTGTCTTTGTCCAATTTCCAATTATTAATCGATGTTTGTATTGATTTCATCTCATTCTAAGTCTTGCTCCATCAGCAAATGAAGGTCCCAGTGACGTTACTGCTGCATGCTTTACTCCGCCCATTTCTTCCTGGTTGACTTTCCTTTGAGAATGAAGCTCCGTCTCACTCATATTTTGGGTGTCTCTGACGCGGGGGCTCATCATCTGGCATTCTCTCTGAGAATGCCATGCTTCTGTTAAGAAGCTGTTCAGTAACTGACAGAGTTTCAATGTGAGCCATGGAGTTTTTAGTGGATACTTTCTCAGAAGTGGACAGCCAATCCTCCTTTGTAGTCTGTTGTTCGTTTGGGAGCTCTCCTGAAACCTGCTCACATCGGGTGACCTTGCTGGTAGTTGAAATTGGTGACCCTGCTTTCAGCATCATAGCAGCGCAGAAGACACCAAGGTATGACAAACCGACAGACAAGTTGGGTCAGATGTAGTTAGGTTAAAATGTAACACCGTGTCACTTGCTCTCCCTTTAACCCATTTAAAATTTGTTCCAGTTTTTAATATTTTATAATTTTAATATTCTGTTTTCTTGTGATTGAGTTTTTGTTTTATTTTGTCATTATTGTTCTTTTGGTTCTTTTATTGCTTTGAATACTTTTTTGAATGTGAATCTATTATACATAAATCAATAGACACAGTAAATGGATCAATAATTACCTATAAACATGGCAGGGGAGGTTTTGGGGAAATGAGGATCTGACAGTAATGACCAGAAGGAAGAATAAAATGGCACAAAATTCATTTTGGTAATAATTTCATAACTCCTCTTAATATTATTGAATTAATGAAGTGTATGATATGTGAATTATAGGATAATGAAACTTTAAAAATTTTTCATTTATAGAGTATATTTTTAAAAAGGAAAAAATCACAACTCTTATGGGAAAAGATAAGAGATGCCAGCACTGAGAAAGCACAGAATTATCTTATAGACTTTGCAGCAAGTAATATACAAATTCTCAATAAGCCACCACAATCACTCATTAAAGAAATGTGAAAATTGAAATTCTTAGAAAAATAACCAGACAATAAGAAGAACAAAGTAGATATTTTGCAACTGAGAAAATCATGAATGGAAGATTTAAATTTCACTGGTTGGGCTGTATAGCAGGTTGTAAAATGATGGAGGAATTAGTAACCTTGAATACATGTCCATAGAAATGATCTAATTGGAATAACAGAGAGATAAGAGATTGATAGAAAATGAACATAATTTCAGTGAGTAGTAGAGTAAGAGAGATTTGGTATTTTTATCATTGGATTACCAGAAGAAAAGAGAAAAAGAGCTGTGCTGAAAATATATTTGAAAAAATAGTGGTTGAAAACAGAAAGTTTGGGGGAATCAACAAGTTTATTGAATATAAAACAGGAAACATTCATATACATCTATATCTGGTCACATTATAATGCTGAAAACTTAAGACAGATTCTTAAAAGCAGCCAAAGCACAATGATCATTATTGGAAGCAATGTGATTCATGTTTGCCGATTTTGCTCTGCAGCTAGCAAGACAAGGAGCAAGTTGCACATTTTTCATATTTGGAAAGAATTGTCCCAGAATTTAAGAACCATAGAAAATATCTTTCAGGATTAAAATGAAAAAGGATGATGAAAGGCATGCTGAATTTGTTGCCAGCACACACTGGGTCTAAAAGAATTGCTAAAGGAAGTTTTCCAGACAAAAGAAAAGTGGTTCTGGAGAAGAAACATGGACTGTCAAGAATGCAGAAGGAGCAAGACAAGTGGAAGATAACCAGGTAGTACAATGGACACTTCTATCGAATGCGTCTTCTCCCCCCACCCCCAAGATTAAGGGGTTTTATCAGGGCAGTTAATAAGTCACCACAAGTCAGGATCAGTAAATCATAAAGATCTAGTCGTTAGTCCCTACCAACTCCTTTCCCCAGCCAGCGGCAAATTTCTCTCTGATTCTCAGTCTCCTGGCCATGTGGTCCTTTAGCCTTTGCCTCCAATGACCAAGAAGCCAGCTTGTCTCTGTGTCTCACAGTCCCATAGGATTCGGCCAGATGAGGAAAAGGTATCTCAGTTTCTGGTGACTCTGACCTCAGAGACCTTGAACGTGCTCTTTGGATGATCCTGGGAATTCTTTCTCTTCTACAGTTCTTGAAATATAATGTTCAATCTTCGGTGTGGAGATGACATTTCCTAGCTTTGTCCTTCATGTATTTACTAGTTTGGAGCTTCTTTAATTCAATTTTAGAAAGCAAATTCTTAGAGATAAATTCCAAGGATCCTAACTTAATAGTAATGCAATAAAAATTAATTTTGTTTAAGTTCAAGGGTCATAGTACAGCACTTATTTGGATATGCATGCTCCGATTGTGTATAATGTCATTACATATTACTTATAGTGACATCTCATGCAGAGATGAATTTAAAATATACTTGAAAATATAGTAAATCTAAGAAATACTACTAAAAAAAGGACTGTAACTTCTAGTTACATTGTTTCTAAGAGCCTATACATTGTTATTTAAGGAGCTCTGGTAGTGCTGTGGATCCTGGACTTCTAATCCCTAGGTTGGCAGTTCAAACCCACCAGCCACTCTGTGAGAGAAAAAGGAGACTGTCTATTCCCACCGTAATGTACAGTCTCAGAAACTTTATATAAAGTTTTTATGAGCGAGAATTGATTCCATGGTAGAGGACATTAATATTCAATAACAGGTAGCATAATACATGAGGGGGTCTCAAAGGTTTGTGAAAAAATGGAATTGGAAGATAATGAGTTTTTCCCATGAGCTTTTGAAGCTCCCTTGTACAGAGAAAGTCTCCTGGTTTAAATCATCAGCCATAGGTTTGCTATGTAGCCTTAGGAAAGTCACCTAAGATCTTGAAAGCCCATGTTTCTATAAAATCAAAATAGTTTATCATTCCCTCCTAAACCAGTCACTGTAAGCCTTAAAAACACTAAACAATAATCTTATTTATTAATAATGACCTAATAATGCAAATGTGACTTACTATTACATGAAAAATAATTATAGTTTTATAAATATTTACTAAGTCATGAATTGAACTGTATGTTAAGTTAGATAGTAAAATAATACTTTCAGTAATTAATAGTATAATTAGCAGAAAGCCTTCAATTTTACTTTTTTAATAAAAAGCCTTCAATTTCACTTTTTTATTCAATACATATGTCTTGTTGAAAAGGATTTAAAAGGAGTCCTCACAGTGACCTAGTAAATAATAGTTAACCTCACCAATTAGATTGAAAAGCTGAAGGGAAATTCAGGTTTCCACAGTAGTAGTTGCTTTTTTCCTATAGGCAAAGAAATAAATAATGTTATTTATGGACTAATTTCTCATCTCTTCATAAACAATTTGAGGATTACAGAAGAGCATGAAAATATTCTTTCTCATATCTTGTTGTCAAGAAGAAAGTGAGAATCTGAACAGGTGTATAATTTAAAGTTTACAATGCCTGACTGCTAAAATTCTCCAAAACAACTTGCTTTTAAAATTTCAAATTAAAACAGTTGTTAAACTGTTTACCTATCTTCTTCTCAATGTGCTAAGGGAAGTCTTTGGCAGATTGAAACTTGTTTGTGGTGTGCATTTTCAGTTTAGTTGTTTATCTCTATTGGGGATCTATTTTGGTTCACCATAAACTAGGAATGAATACTAAAACATGTCTCTGCCTCTCTGTCTCTCTACTGTCTCCCCCTTTCTTTCACTAAAGAATGAAATAAAACAAAAGTAATATCGTTGGAGAAAATGTGCACAAGTTACAAGGAACTAATGAATTACTAAAATCTATAGAATTCTGAAACCCCTCAATAAGAAAACAAAATCCAGGGAAAGGTATGCAAAGGACACGAATGGACAATTCACCAGGGACAACACTTGAATGTGAAGAAGTGCTCACAATCACAAGCAACCTGGGACCTGCTAATCAAACAATGATGAGATAATACTTTACACCTACAACAATAGCCCATTTTTAAAAAAATAGTGGGGAAATGGTGGTGAGTATGCAGAGAGATTAGAATTCATACACTGCTGGTGTGCTTGTAAACATGTACAATGATTATGGAAAGCAATTTGGCACTACCTAAAACAACTGAGAATAGAAATACCGTATGATCCAGCAATACTCAAGCAGCCAGAAACATCCCAAATGCCCATCTCTAGAATTGTTCAAACACACCATAGAATACTGTGCATCCCTAAAAGACAGCAATGAATCTGGTTCTGGAAACCATTATGCTGAGTGAACTTAGCCAATCACAAAAGGGCAAGTACTGAATGAGTCCACTGGAAACTCAAACTCTCTGCCATGGAGTTATTTCTGACTCATAGAGATCCTATAGGACAGGACAGAACTCTTCTTGTGAGTTTCTGAGACTAACTCGTTACAGGAATTGAAAGTCTCATCTTCCTCCGTTGCAGCAGATGGAAGTTTAGAAGTGCATAAGCACAAGCAGCCCGACGCATAACCACTACACCACCAGGTCTACCGCTAGTCTACTACTATAAGGATGCATGCTAGAACAAAGCAGACTTCTGCTCTCAGGCCAGACACTCTTCTAATACGGCCCTCAAGCAAGGAGGTAGTGAGACGGCCTACTGCCTTTATTTTACATCTTAAAAATCACTTAGAGGTGGACTCACCTCAGCTGGAGTTGGTTTCTTAAGCTGGGGAGAAAACCAATCAGTTGCTGTCATATCACATTGTTCTAAGGTCACCCCAAATCAGCAGGCACTCCTATGAGAGGGATTAGCGAACCTTACTTGAAATTCAAGTCAAGAGGTGGGCAGGGACGTGTCTGTTGCACTTCTGTTGACAGCTAAACTGGCTGGAACAACCTTCCCTTGCTATATTCTGGAGTGCCAAACAAAAATGGGCTTTGGATATTGTTGGATACTGTTTCTGCATCTATCAATACTATCATGTGGTTCTTATAACTTGCCATGTCATTATGGCAAATAATACTAATGGTCTTTCGTATGCTGAATCCTTCTTGCATTCCTAGTTAGAATCCCACTTCATCATGGTGAATTATTTGTGTTTTGTACTTTTGTATTCTATTAACCAGTATTTTTAAAGGATTTTTCATTGATGTTCATTAGGGATATTGGTCTGTAGTTCTCAATTCTTGTGGGATCCTTGTCTGCTTTAGGTATCAGAGTTATACTGGCTTCATAGAAAGGATTTGGGTTTTTACCATCTTTTTCTATGTTCTTGAAGAGTTTGTGTAGGATTGGTGCCACTTCTTCCCTGAATGCTTAGCAAAATTCTCTTGTGAAGCCATCTGACCCAGGGCATATTTTTGTTGGTAATCCCTTCATAACTTTGTCTATGTCTTCTATTGCTATGGGTTTGTTGAGATTCTTGATATCCATCTGGGATGGTCTAGGATGGGATTATTTTTCTAAGTATTTTTCCATGTCTCCCAAGTTGTTTAATTCATTGGAGTACAATCCTTTGTAGCACTGTGTAATTTACTTTTTTGAATACATTAGGGTCCATTGTAATGTCCCTTGTTTCATCCCTCATCCTTGCTACTGAAATTTGTTTTGTCCTTTCTTTGGTTAGGTTTGCCAGCAGACTGTCAATTCTGTTAATCTTTCAAAGAACCAAATTTTATCAGCATTAATTTTTCCCATAATTTTTTTGCTTTCCCTCATGAATCTTAGCCCTAATTTTTATTATTTCTTTTCTTTTGCTATTAGTAGGATTGTCCTACTGACTGCTCTAATTACTGAAATTTTTGTGCCAGCGTATCAGTCATAAGTCTCTCTTCCTTTTTCATGTGTGCATGTAATGCTATCAAACTTCCTCTGATAAGTGCTTTTGCTGTGTCCCAAAGGTTTTGGTAAATCGTAGTCTCATTCTCATTGGTTTCTAGAAATTTCCTAATTTCATCTCTGATCTGGGCCAGTGCCTACTCCTTTTTTTTTAAATAGAGTAATTCATCCTCCAGTTGTTTGTCCTAGTATTCTTCATTGGCCTTTTGTTGATTTCCAGCCTTATTGCACAGTGGTCAGAGAGCGAGGTCTGTATGATCTCAGTGTGCGTGAATTTACACAGATTTGACTTGTGACCCAGTATGTGGTCTATCTTCGAGTAGTGCCATGTGGGCTTGAAAAGAATGTGAATTTCTTACATTTGGGTGGAGAGCTCTGAAAATATCCATCCGGTCAAGTTATCTAATTGTAACTTTTAAATCAGCATCCTCCTTGTTAAATTTATTTCCATGTGATTTATCTTTCTCAGAACGTGGTGTATTAAACTCACCTATGAAAACTGAGCTTAAGATTTCCTTTTTCATCTTTTGGATGGATGGATTTCATGGGTGTCTCATTGGGCATATATTTATTATGATAACTGGTTCTTGGTCTACTGTTCCTTTGAGCATTATGTAGTTCCCCTCGCTATCTCTTATTATGGCTTGCACCTTGAGATCATTTTTATCCGAGATAAGGACTACAACCCCTGGTTTGATTTTTTAATTACTAGTTGCTTGGTATATTTTTCTCCAGATTTTGGTTCTCAGCCTATTTTTGTCTGTAATCTTGAGATATGTTTCCTGGAGGCAGCAGGTTAAAGGGTTGTGTTTGCTAAGCCAGTGTGCTATTCTCTGCCTTTTATGCCTGAGTTCAGTCCACTGACATTCAGGGTTATTACATCCATCTGTGGACTCTGTGATGTCATCTTGTACTTTTGTGTTGAGTGTTTTCCTTCCTCCCTTTCTTATCCATGGATTGTGCATGCATGTGTGTTTGTGTTTCATTCTTGCCTTCTTTTAACCATTGAGCCAATGCTATCTTGGGGGTTGTTTTCTTTTTTCTGACCTCTGGGTGGAGTTGTTCTATGTGGTGGTCTCTTATTTGTTCTTGCTGAGTGTTGTTCTTATGCCCATACTTGGTTGGTAACGATCTTTGTAGAGGTGTGTTTCTTTTAACATGTTCTTTGAGTTTTTCCTTGGCCTTGAAGACTATTACTTCTCCATCAATATTGATAAATAATTTGGTTGGATAGAGTATTCTTGGGTTTGTGTTATTTTACATTCAATTTTTGGAATATGTTACTCCATTCTCTCCTGTTCTTCACAGTGTCCACTGATAGGTCTGAGCATATTCTTATTTGATTACCTTTTTAGGTGATTGCATTTTCTCCCTAGCTGCTCTTAAGATGTTCTCCTTTGCTACAAAGTTGGATAGTTTAACTATTATATGACTTGGCGACTTCTTCTTAGGAATCATTTTAGGTGGTGTTCTTTCAGTCTCCTGAATGGTTGCCTGGTTTCCATTCATTAAGCTGGGGAAGTTTTCCTCTAAGAATTCCCTCTCTATTTTTGCTATTGACTTCTTCGTTGTGTCTTGTTCAAATTATATTGATGTTGTGCCTTTTCCTAGCATCAGACATGGCTCTCCAGTTTTCTTAAGCTTCTCTGATTATTTTATTTGACTTTCCCCCCTGTGTGTTGAAGTCTAATTGGTTGTCCTCTAGGTCACTGGTAGGATTCTCTGCTTCCTCCAGTCATTTGGAGACATCTGTGAATTTGCTACTGGTTTGTATTATCTAATACCTTATCTCTTATATTTCCCTTTGGTGCCTGGCCTTTGTCGCCTCCATCATTTAATCCCTTTTCTGTATTGCTTCCCTCATATCCTGTATGATTCTAAGCAGCATTCTGAGTATTTCTTTCTTTTAAAAAAATCATTTTATTGGAGGCTCATACATCTCTTATCAGAATCCATATATACATCCATTGTGTCGAGAACATTTGAACATTTGTTGCCATCATCATTCCCCAAACATTTGCTTTCTACTTGAGCCCTTGTTATCAGCTCCTCATTTTTCCCCTCCCTCCCTGCCCCCCTTCTCTCATGAACCCTTGAAAACTTATAAATTATATCTTTCTGTGGGAGGACAAAGTCTGCCTCTTTTATGACTGCCATTAGTCTAGGTCATTCCTCAGATATTGGATTTTGTTTCTCTTGTTTTCTTGATGAGGCTGTTGAGGCAGCTTGCTGCTTCCGTGTTGATTTGCTGGAATTATATGCCATTTTCCTGGGAGTCAAAGAGCCCTGGGCTCTCTTTGGGAGGTTGGAATTGATGCTTCTGCAAGTTGCCTATAGCCAAATGCTCTGAGGGTTTGGTTTAACCTTTGTCCCACTGGGGTTTCCTTCTCGTCCTAGCCTATTATGCACCTGTTGTTTGGAAAGAAGGTTGTGTGGCCCTCTCAGTAGTCAGGTTCTGAGGTCTGCCCATATCCCACTCCGAAACCCACAGGCCTCTGTAGGGGCTGTTTGCAGTTGTGTGTGCCATGATCTGAAGGAAAGTGCTGGCCTGGACACAGGACCATGCAGTTCAGGGAGGGGGATGGCACAGGGGTTCGGGGTCCCTTGCTCTCAGCTAGAGGCAGCCTGATCTGTTAGAGGGGTGGGGAACACCTGGCAGGGCAGGGAAAAGTTATGGGGGAAAGTGCTGTGCTTGGAGGAGGGAATCTGCTAGTGGTCAGTGGGAGTGCCCACTGTCATTTGGGATATAAAACTATGACTATACCAATCCCTGCTGGGTGGCTGGTGCTTGGGATGGTGCGGCTGGCCGAGACGTGCTGCTTTGCAGCAGTGTAGTGGCTGGTGCATGGCCAGTTCCTGTAGTTAGTTGCAGGAGAATTGATTGAATGTCACAGGAATTAACTGACAGCATAAGAACTCCTATTCGGCCTCTAGATCTTCCAAATCACTGATCTCCACAGAGCTTCCAGTAAGCGCTGTCTACCTGGTCACCATGTTGCCCTGCCTCTGCCATCAATATTTTCTAAACATTTACTTACTTAAAATTTTTATGGGGGCTCTTATAACATTCCATACATATTGGGGAACTGGGTTATGGTAGTGGGAGGGGAGTTAGCATTCAGGAACTACAGGAATGATGTGTGATTCATGGTGCTCTACTACACCTTAGTTGAACCATTCCTTACTAATAACCCTTCTGTAGGGACATATCCAACTCTACAAATGGTTCTTTGGGTCTCCATTCCAACCCTTCTTATTCAAATCAATATAATTGTTTGTTTGGGATCTTTTGATACCTGATCCTGTCGACACCTCATGAGCATACAGGCTGGATGTGGACTTATTTGCTTCCCTGTTAGATGGTTGTTTGTTTACCTTCAAATGTTTAAGACCCTAGATGCTATATCTTTTGAAAGCCTGGTACCATCCACTCTCTGTACCACATTGTTCACACACCCATTTTGTCTTCAGCGATCATGTCAGGAAGGTGAGTATCAAAGAGTGCCAGGTTATCAGAACAAAATGTTCTTGTGTTAAGGTAAGCCTTGAGTAGAGGCCCCAAATCTGTCTGCTCTCTTAATACACATGATTGAACTAAATTATGTGATATGAGTATTATATGCCAATAAAACCTTTTTAAAATGAAAAAATGCGTTTAGTACATTACTGCATGGGGGAATTAATTTCTTACTTTCCTCATTGGAGGCATCTTTTCTTTGCACAGGGGGTAGTGTGGGCTGTAGAAGTAAACATCTGTGCATGAGTTAAGATCCTAGGCACATGTCTTGGCACACTGAGTGGTGTATTTTCTCACTCTCATTTGGTCTGCCAAGCATGTTCAATGAGTGATCCGTTCTCTTCCCCACTTCCTACCTCCTTTACTTCTCTGATTTTACTCTAAACCATTTGTCTTCTTCTATTTTATTAATTTTATTCTATGGTGATTTCAATCGTGTGTATTGGGGTTCCCTCACCAGATACATATGTGTGTGTTACACACACACACACACACACACACACACACACACACATTGTAATTGGTTGCAAACCACAGAACTATGGTCCAAACCCACCAGTTTCTCTGTGGATTGAAAATACTATGGGACAGTTCTACCCTGACTGACTGTAAGATTGCTATGAGTTAGAGTCAGCTCAATCATTTTGGTTGTTTCCCTATTTCAGCGTCTATGGGTGTTCATTATAGATCCAAGTAACATAATAATATTTTGGCAACCTGTTTATTTTCTTGATTTACAGGTTATTAATTAATCTTCCAATCCCAATCTCACATTCTTCTTCTTAGAAATCAGCTTTTCCCCCAGCATACACATAAAGTATGGTGATAGAATTATACTGTGGCACATACTTTTCCTTATTTTAACACATTCACCATCCCTTTTGTTCTGTTCAAACGACTGCCTTATGGTCTATGTACAGGTTCCAGATGAACACAAATAGGTCTTCTGAAATTACCATTCTTTTCCACGTTATCCATACTTGTTATGATCCACATAGTCGAATCCATAGTCACTTAAACACATGAAAGTAGCAGTCAAGAAACCAAATGATGTATTTGTTGGGGATATCTTCTGCAAAAGATCTCTTTGAAATGTAAAACAAATTAAAATGTTACCTTGAAGATTAAGATGTACCTGGCCTAAGCTATGGTATTTTTAATTGATTGATAGGCCTGGGAAAGCTATACAATGAAAAAGGAAGACCAAAGAATTGATGCACTTGAAGCATGGTGTTAAAAAAATATATTAAGTAAGTCACCATTGCCAGAATAATTAATCTGTCTTCTCATCTGCTTTCCAATATTCATTGCAGTGCATTTCACAATTGCAAAAAAAATTGGAAACAGCTTAAATTTCCCTCAAGAGATGAACGGATTTAAAAACTCTGGTATAGACATAAAATGGAATGCTACACACCCCTAAAATAGTGAGAAAATGATGAAACACTTCATCTCATGGAAAGAATTGGAGAATATCATACTGAGTGAAATCAGCCAAGCACAAAAGGTCAAGCACGACATAAATCCACTGTGGTAAGTTCAAATAGCAGAATGGGCTAAGGGAAAACACACACAACAAACAATTCTGGAGCTGAAGACCAGAAACTCTGGCATGAGTCAAACCAATGATGACAGATTCATACATCATCAAAAACAGACACAGAAAGCACCTGTGCTGAAAGGCATCTTTTCCTCCCTTCCCATATGCCTTTAAGACCCACAGAGGGGTGGTGGATGAAAAAAAAAAAGGTGGCAATGTGGGGTGGTGGTGGTGGTTAGGACTCTCCACTGGGATAGCAAGGGTCAGCCTTGTTCCAGTGTGCCAATCCTTGAGGGCTATATCTTGCTTGGAGCAGCTCATTCTCAGAGATGACTTCAGGGCTGGCCACAGCTTGATAAATGATGTACCATACCTGGATGACAATGCTACAGAAGATACCCCTGAAGATTCTGTTTGGGGAGAGTAGCTGGTCTGACCTGACCACTTGGTGGCAAACCGAGAGGGGAGTGTAACAGACCAGTGAGGGGAGCAAATCCACAAAGTCCCCCAGGAATTCTGATTGTAGACTTCTGACTCTGGGGGCAGTACTCGGCACCCCATCTGAACTGATTGGGGGTTATGCACAAAGGGACCACACTGAAAGTCTAAATGTGTAACAGGGGTCGGGGGTTGGGGAACTAGTCTGCTCCATCCCTGACTACAGGAATAGTGATGGGGTCTTTTAGGCTGTGCACCTTTTGGATTCAAATGCTGAAGACCAAAAGTGTGTATACATTGTTAGGTAAACAGATCCTGGATATGGAACCCTGAAAGAAAAGCGATCTGGACTGATGGCTTATAACATGTTCTCTCTATTTAACAGAGAGTCACTCCTATGCCCTGTGCCAGGACCCATGATAGGCTTGTGACTACTTATATGGTCTTTTTTGTTTGTTTTTGTTTTTTAGGTTTCTCTCTACAAGATAGGTAGGATAGAAAATCCCACAGAGACAGTAACAGGATTGATAGTTCCTGTGGGGCATGGGAGGGAGGGGACGAGAGCGGTGAGCCAATGATAATGGGGAGAGGGGAATAATTAGTGTTCTAAAATGGATGTTGAGAAGAATGTAGCTTTTATGGTCATGTTTGATCAATAGAATTGTATCTGAGAGGAATTACTGAGAGGTGAATAATGGATATGCATGATGGTGCAGCAGGAGGAAAGAAAAAAGAAAAAGTAGAAAGAAGATTAAAGAAAAAATAGGTATATATGTATTTATATATCTAAATATATGTGTATATAGATTATGTATTTATAAAAATACATGAATATATAATTAATTAAATATAGGCTTATTTGTGTGTGTATTTTTATATAAATTCAAATTCAACAAGGAAGCAGATGGACTTTGGGCCTCTACTTAAATCTTACATCAGGATAAGAACAGTTTGTTCCAATAATGTGGAATTATATGATACTCTCCTTCTTGACATTATCGTTGAAGATAAAATGGGTGCATAAGCAAATGTGGTGAAGAAGGCTGATGGTGTCCAGTTATTCAGAAATATAGTATCTGGGGTCTTAAAGGCTTGTAGTGAAACATGCAGCCATCTACCCTGGAAGCAGCAAAGTCCACATAGAAGAAGCACACCAGCCTGGGTGATCATGAGGGGTCGATAAGAAAAGGTTATCAGAAGTTCAAAGACAAGCAACCAAATCAATGTGAAGGGATGGGGATATAATGGATACCCCAAAACTACCTGCAAAATAATTGGATAGTCTCTCTCAGAAGGGCCACATGGAAGGGATGATAAATCCAGGGTGTGGTCTAGCACTGATGAAGCACATAAATAACTTGTAGTTCTTTAATATTTCCTCCCCTTACTATTAATGTTTTTGTTTTACCTTATTAATCATGTTAAACTTGCGTGTGTACATTTGTATAATTAAGATAGTTGAATACATGAAAGCCAAGATAGATAACCCTTAAGAAATAGTAACAGGAGTAATGATTCCCTAAGGGATAAGGGAGTGGGTGGGAGAGGAAGAAGGTGAAGGGGGAGAAGCTGATAGGACTGATGACTATATAACCCCGCTTGAGGGAGCGAACAACAGAATTACACTTAAATGGACATGTTGGATGGTGTAAGATTTGGCTAAATAAATCGGGGGTGGAGAGAGGGGATCAAGGGGAGCTGATATCAAGGAGTTCAAGAAAAGGTAAATATTTTGAAACTGATTGTGGTAGCAGTTGTACAATGCTGCTTCATGTGATTGAATACAGAAGAGCTCCCAATAAAATGATTTAAAAAAGAAATTGGAAAAGATCTGTCTTGGAAGTACAGTTAGAATACTCCTTACAATTAAGGATGTGAGACTTCATCTCATGTACTTTGTAGATGTTATCAAAAGGGACCACCCTGTGGAAGGACAGCAGACTCGGTAAAGGAGAGGGTCATTGAAAAAGAAGATCCTCAGTGAGATGGATTGACACAGTGACTACAATTGGCTCAAACATCGCAATTATTGTGAAGATAGTGTAGGAACAGACAGTGTTTCATTCTGTTGCATGTAGAGGTTCATATCGTTTTTAATCAGCAGGGATAAGCAGTACTTTGGTAGCATGAAGCAAAAGTCATAATCACTGGGTGGTGTGAGTGGTGAATGTGCTTTGTTACCAACTGAGTGATTGGAGGAAAGTCAAGTCACCCAAGGTTATCTCAGAAGAAACATTGACGATCTACCTCCATAGGATGAAAACCAGGACTAAACCCCGCTTTAGTTGATTCTACCTCATGATGAACCCATGTATGTGGCAGTAGAATCCCAGGGTTTTCAGAGGCTGATTTTTCAAGAAGCTAATGGGCTAAGAGTAAAATAAATAATCATAAGAAAAGTGATGGGACAGGGAGGGAGAATTGAGGCTGGTGAAGATGCAGACAGAAAGAGGCACTGGTGAAAGAGAAGAAAAGAGAGAAAAAAGCTATAAAAAGGAAAAAAATCCTTCTTCTAATTGGCAGTGTATGAGGACTGCCCTAAGAAAATACCACAACTAAGTGTCTTGTAAGAAAGGGGGAGTGCTGATGTCCAAAGCCTATTTGTAGGCAACTGGACATCCCCTTACATAAGGGTCGCAGGAAGGAGATGAACCAGTCCGCGTGCAGTGTAGCAACGATGAAACATACAACTTTCCTCCCCCTAACAATCATGATCCCAATGCTACTTTATAAATCTGGGTAGACCAGAGGATGTACACTGGTACAGATATGAACTGGAAACACAGGGAATCCAGGACAGATGATCCCTTCAGGACCAGGGGTGAGGGTGGACGGAAGGTGGGGTATAAAGGGGGAACCGATTACCAGGATTTATATATAACTCCTCTCTGGGGGATGGACAACAGAGATGTGGGTGAAGGAAGATGTTGAACAGTGTAGGATATGACAAAATAATAATAATTTATAAATTATAAGGGTTCATAAGGGAGGGGAGAGGGAGGGGGAAAATGAGGAGCAGATATCAAGGGCTCAAGTAGAAAGCAAATGTTCTGAGAATGATGATGGCAACAAATGTGATCGACACAATGGCTGTATGTATGGATTGTGATAAGAGTTGTATAAGCCCCCAATAAAATGATTTTTTTAAATTACAAACAAAAGGCGAAAAAAAATACCCAGAAATTATTGGCTTCACAAGTATGGCGTTCACAAGTCTGAATTCAATGTATTAACAGGGTTACGTTCTCTCCAAAGAGTCTAGGACAGCACTTCTCAACCTGTGGGTCGTGACCCCTTTGACGGTCAAAGGGCCCTTTCACAGGGTCGTTTAAGACCATCAGAAAACACATATTTCCAATGATCTTAGGAACTGAGATACCACTCCTCTATCTTGTCTCCAGGCAGGTCTGCCCACATACAGATACTCCCATATAGGAGCACCTGGCATGAAGACCGTTATCCATGCTACACCATGCTTCAAGACAAAATTTCATTTATTCGCCATTAGAAATAAATATTTCACAATATATAATTACATATTGTTTTTGTGATTCTTCACTATGCTTTAATGATGTTCAATTTGTAACAGTGAAAATACATCCTGCATATCAGATGTTTACATTACAGTTCATAACAGTAGCAAAATGACAGTTATGAAGTAGCAACGAAAATAAATTTATGGCTGGGGGTGACTACAACAGGAGGAGCTATCTGAAAGGGTCGCAGCATTAGGAAGGGAAAGAACCACTGCTCTAGGAGTAGATCCTCTTCATCTTTCTCAAGTTCTCATAGCCCCAGGTGTTCCTTGGACTATAGTTAACGTTCGTCAAATTGGCTTTGAGCTATTTCTCTAAAAACAATCAACTTCTGGGAAGATGACAGACCAGAGGACCCACATACTCTGAGAGCTCTTTCGAACAAAGCAGGTTTGGTGTTCAGGTAGCCGAGTAGGAGGAGTCTGGTGAGTGAAATATCCCCCTGGGACAGCACCCCACCCCCACCCTATGCATTTGTCCTGAGCCGGGACTCGGTGATCCAGGACCCAATTCGTGGGACATCTCAGGTCATTAGGCTGCTGCCACCACAGCCGAGACTAGCTATAGCCCCACTCCATGCCCAGACCGGGACCCCAGGCCCAGAGTCACTTGCCTGCTCTACCAAGACATGCGAGAGACCCCCTACAGTAGCTGCTCATACGGGAGACCCCACTAGGAGAGAAGCTTCCATTTCCCGTGGTTCCTCTCTGCCCACGTGGCAGCGATTTGCCCTTGGGCCCGCGACCCTCCCTCCATTCATCCAAGGCCCGAGTAACTGACCTGCCATCGACTGGGGGCTGCCTGGGCGACCCCTATGGAGGACCACCCACCCCCATTGCTGCCTGGGACCTCTCCACTGGCAGCCCACTTGCCCAGCCCCCAGCCCAGTTAGCCTAGCTCCCTCTCTATTCCCGGTCCAGAAAGCTGTGCTGCCCACATCCCACCGGCTAGAGCCTGCATCCAGAGCCCATCCTACTTCTATCCCCGACACTGCATTTCCACCGCAGCCCCTTCAGGCTGGCCTGTGTGTCCGTGGTGTCCTGTGCCTGCTCCGGAGCGCTAAACCTGCCTGCGGAGGGGTGTAACAGGGGGCGCTCCTGCCTACTGGGAGCATGAGTGACAAGGCTATGCACTCTCACAGGAGTGGCTTTGCCCTACCCGGTGCGCTGCGGGGTTTCCCTCGGCCCGCAGCTCTGAGCTCTGAGCTGCAGTGGCATATTCCTCCCAGGGTGGAGGGCAGGCGCAATTGCCGCTGTTTCCTGCCAGAGCCGCCGCTGTCGGATCTGGATCGGACCACATCGCTGAGCAGCCTGCACAGGGCCAGCGGCTCACGCGATAAACGCCCACCTGCTAGGGAGCCTAAGATGTGGCATTGCGGTCCCCGCTGGAGCCATCTGTGTGCTCCAGCTAGCTCTCACCACTGCAGTAGCCTGCGGGTCCCCAGCGCCAGCTTCTAAGCCTGCCCCAGCCTTTCTCAGCTGGCATAGGAGGCGGGCGCTGTGGCCTGTTCCTCCCTCAGCACCCCTTGACACCCCAGCCTTTTCTGGCCGGTGCAGGAGGCTCTACGCTGTGGTTCTTCCCCTACCTGTGTAGCCCCTCCCCACAGGCTGAACTCTACAGGCCTGGCATTAGCTGGGAGGGTTTGCTGATCTGAAGAGCATCTTCCCCCTCACATAGCCTGGCTCTGGAGCCCAGATCAGCACCACGTCCTGTATCAGCGAGGCCTCGCCCACCTCCGCCTTCTATTAGGCATCACTAGAAATTGGAGGGAAAAGAAAGGGGAAATTTTATATATATATTTTATCTCATGCATGTTTTTCCCTTTTTTTCTTTTACCTTCTGTGTTTTCTTTTCTCTCTTCTTTCTTTCTCCTTTTTTATTGCTATTACTTCTCTTCTGCCCCTTTTCTATAGTTTTTCCACCTATATATTTTTTCTCCTTCCACTTTCACATTTATCACTTATTTTCTCTCCTTCTTTATAGCTTCTCCTTCCTTCTTTCTCTCCATTTTTTTCCTCCCAAAAATATTTAAAAAATAATTTCTAAATTTTTAACTTTAAAACTTTTATTTTTTATTACTAGACCAATAAAAAGGGCTACTAAGGGTACCCTGACACATGAGGTGAAAGCACCCTGGGGTCACTCCTGAGGCTCCAGCCCCCACTCCAGCCACTGAAACATCTCACCACTTCGGGTCACTAAGCCTTCGGGCAACTCTGCCTCCACAGCAGTCTGACCCATCCTTATAGTAGGTCATAGGCAGTCACCTGAAAGAATCCTTAACAGTAACACGTATAAGGTTCCTCTGGCCTCCCAGAAACATGGGGCCCATGAAATGATCAAGGAAAAATTAACAGACCACTTCACTGCCAACAAAACACCAAAGAGACAAAACATAGTAGCAGAGCTAATGTCTCTCATAGAAGAAACATACACAGATCTTCCACAGAAGGAAATCTTCAGAAGTCTGCTCGCAGTAATACAGGAACTGAGGGAAGCAACCCAGAACAAGGATGCAATGATAGAGGAGATGAAGTCCACAATAGAGGGGATGAAGTCCACCCACCAAAGGGAACTGCAGGAGCTAACATAGGAGCGAGATATCAGAAGCCACAAACAAGGTCACAGAATTTATGATTAGGCTTGAGGAGGCAGGGAACTGTATCAGTGATCTGGAAGACATTCAAACAGACCAAAGTAAGTGAGAAATACAGATAGGAAAATTGAAGAAATAGAAGTTAGCCTAAGATCAATGTTCTATGCTATGAAGAGGAATAATATTCGAATAATCAGTCTACTGGAGCACAATACAACACACAAGTTGACAGCCAATATAGCAAAGGAATTTCTGGAAGAAAACTTTCCAGCCCTAACAAGGGAGAACCAGGAACTCATACAGGAAGCAGAAAGGAAGCCAGATAGACTAGACCACAAGAAAAACACGCCAAGACATATAATAGTAAAAATATGCAACCTCAAGGAAAAAAAGAAAGTTTTATGAGCAGCATGAGAAAAGAAGACAGTCACATATAATGGAGTGCAGGTAAGAGTATGCTCAGACTGATCAGCAGATACCATGAAGAGGAGGAGAGAATGGAACAACATCTTCCAAAAGTTGAAAGAAAAAAATGCCCACCCCCAGAATCCTGTACCCTGCCAAGTTATCCATTAATATAGATGGTGAGATAAGGGTCTTCCGGGACAAGGAAAGACTCAAAGAATATGCTGCCAGATACCCGACCCTTCATAAGATACTGGCTGACTCCTGTGGCCAGAGGACTAAGCTCCAACAAGAACAAACAGGAGACCACCATATAGCCCATCTCCATCTAGACGCCAACATGCCAGCAACAATCACCAGGACAAAAGGGTCTCTAATGAAAAGAAGACAATATAGAATCTTTCCACTCAAACACAGCACACTGATATGAAATGAGATAGGTAAAGACCCAAAACACAAAACAGGGTATGACAATTATGAATCCACAGATAGTGATAATTCTGAATCCAATGGACTCAATTCATACATTAAAAGAGAAAGGCTTGAGGATTGTCTCAGAAAACACAATCCATCAATCTGTTGCCTGCAAGAGACACATCATAAGTGCACAGACAAGAATATGCTAAGAATGAAGGGTTGTCAGAAAGTTTACCAATCAAATTGTAATTCAAAAAGACAAGGGTGGCTATCTTAATCTCTGACAAAATGGACCTCAAGACCCAAACCATAAAAAGAGACAAACAGAGACACTACATAATGCTCAAAGGTTCCGTAAACCAAGAAGCAGTTAGCATATTAAATATTTACTTTCAGAATAACGTTACAGTGAATTTAATCAAACAAATTATTAAAAAGATGAAAATAGAAATCACGAATCAACAATAATAGTAGGTGACTTTACTGGGAAAGAAGCTCAGCAAAGAAGATGTAAAGCTAAACAATGTAATTAAGCAACAGGGCCTGATAGACATTTATAGGGCTTTCCATTCAAATGCAAAGGATTTCACATTCTTTTCAAGTCCACATGGATCTTTTTCAAGAATAGACTGCATGCTGGGACACAAGTTCAGCCTGAGTAATACAGACACATAGATATTACCCAGACATCTTTCTCAGATCCCCATGCCATAAAGCTGGAGATTAATAAGAGGATGTCCAGAAAAGCAAGGAAAACCAATTGGAGGATGAACAATGATCTCCTGCGATATGAATGGGTACAGGTCCAGATTAGAGAGGATATTAGAAAGTTTCTAGAAAATAACTAGAATGAGAATACAACGTATCAAAACTTATGGGACATTGCTAAGGCACTTATCAGAGGTAGCTTGATATCATTAAATGCATAGATGAAAAAAGAAGAGAGGCGTATGACGGATACATTAACACAAAACCTCCAACAACTGGAACACAACAACCCTCCAATAGCAAGAGAAAAGAAATAATAAAAATCAGGGCAGAATTAAACCAGTAGGAAGACAAGAGAGCAATGCAAAAGATTAATGCAGTTAAAGCTGGTTCTATGAAAGAATTAACAAAATTGACATTCCTTTGGCAAAGCTTACCAAGGATAGAAAGGAGCAAACATCAATAGCCAGAATGAGGGATGAAAAAGGGGCAATAACAACAGACCTCAATGAGATTAAAAGGTTAACCACAAAGCACTATGAAGATCTGTATTATAATTCAGAAACATGGAAGACTTGGATAAATATTTGAAAAAACAGTCTCTCCCTAGATTATCTCAGACAGATATCAAGAGCCTCAACAAACCATTAGCGAAAGAAGAAATAGAGAGGGTCATCAAAAACCTACCAAGGAAAAAGGCCCCATAGCCGAATTCTATGAAGCATTCAGGGAAGAGTTGACACTGATCCTCCACAAAGTGTTCCATAACATAGATGAGGACAGCAAACTCCCAAACTCATTTTACGAAGCCAGCATTACTTTGATACCCAAACAGGGCAACGGCCCCATAGGTATAGAGAATTACAGACCAATATCTCTAATGAACATGGATGCAAAAGTCCTTAACAAAATATTGACCAATAGCATACAAAAATATATTTAAAAATGTCATCCACCAAGACAAGGTAGGATTCATCCCAGGGATGTAGGGATAGTTTAACATCTGAAAATCCATCATCGAGAAGAAAAAGGATAAAAGCCATTTTATAATACCTATAGATGCAGAAAAAGCATTTGACAACATCCAGCACTCATTCCTAATCCAAACACGCATGAAGATAGGATTGGAAGGTAAGTTCCTCAAGCTGATACAAACTATCTATGAAAGGCCAACGGCCAACATCATAGTCAATGGAGAAAAGACAAAAACAATCCCACTGAAAAAGGGTACAAGACAAGGATGACCCTGTCCCCACTTCTATTCAATATTGTTTTGGAGGTTCTGGCTAACAACATAAGACAGCGGAAGGACATCAAAGGGATCCAAATGGAGAGGAGGAGGTGAAACTATCTCTATTTGCAGACGACATGATCGTGAAGATTGAAGACCCCAAAGGCTCTGCAGCTGGAGTACTCACAGAGATAGAGGAATCTGGAAGATTGGCAGGATACAAGATCAATAAACAGGAGTCGGCAGGTTCTCCATACACATAGGACAGGACCATGGAAAAGGGAATTAAGAAGGAAGCACCTTCCACAGTAGCTAAGAACAAACTGAAATACCTAGGAATATATTTAACAAAAAATAAGACCTATACAAGGAAAACTGTAAGCCCCTACTACAGGAAACCAGAAGGACCTCCACAAATGGAAGAACATCCCCTGCTTGTGGATTGGAAGGCTTAACATAGTAAAGATGACAATCCTACCTAAAGCACTTTACAAGTTCAATGCTATATCAATTCAAATACCATCAACCTCCTTCAAAGAATTGTAAAAACTGACCACCAATTTCATATGGAGAGGGAAGAAACCCAGAATTAGCAGAGAACTCCTCAAGAAGGACATAGTTGGAGAACTCGCCTTACCCGATTTTAATGCCTATTACATAGCTACAGTGGTCAGAATAGCATGGTACTGGCACAACGACAGACACTCAGACCAGTGGAAAAGAATAGAAAGTCCAAGAATAAAACCATCAGCATATAGACAACTGATCTTCAACAAGGATCCCAAAACCATCAAGTGGGAAACGGATGCCCTTTTTAATAAGTGGTGCTGGAAACAATGGATATCCACATGTAGAAAGATGAAACAAGACGTTTAACTCACCCCATGCAAAAGAATAAACTCAAGGTGGATCACAGACCTAGAAGTTAAACCCCAAACCATCAGGACCATCAAGGAGGGAATTGGGACTAACCTCAGAGCACTGGCCCAGGGAACTCATAGGCTCACTGCAATAGGGAAGCGTACACACACAGATGAACTGACAATCGACAAATGGGATTTAATAAGAATAAAGCACCTGTGCACCTCGAAAGATTTCACCAAGTGGGTGACAAGACAACCCACAGACTGGGAGAGGATTTTTAGTAATGACACATTGGAAAAAGGGCTCATTACTAAAATCTACAACACCATCATGACCTGCAAAAGAGGAACACAGTTAACCTCCTAAGGAAGTGGGCAAAAGAACTGAAAAGAACTTTCACTAGGGAGGAGACCCATATGGTCAATAAGCATATGAGAAAGTGTTCCAGGTCCTTAGCCATAAGAGAAATGCAAATTAAAACAACCATGAGATACCACCTAACACCCCTGAGGGTAGTCCAAATCAGCAAATCAGAGAGCAACAAGTGTTGGAGGGGCTGTGGTGAAGTAGGAACCCTCCTCCACTGCTGGTGATAGTGTAGATTTGTACAGCCGCTGTGGAAAACAATCTAGAGATACTTAAAGAAAGTGGAAATTGGTCTACTTTATGACCCAGCCATCCCTCTACTGGGCATATGCCCAGTGGAAGCAGCAAATAAAACACGACCAGTCATATGCGCTCCAATGTTTATTGTGGCACAATTCACAATCGCAAAGACTTTGAAACAACCTAAGTTTCCATTGATAGATGAGTGGATTAATAAACTTTGGCACATACACGCAATGGAGTACTATGCAGCACTGAAAAGCATGTATGATCACATGAAACACGTCCTTTCATGGGAAGAGCCGGAAGGAATCATGTTAAGTGAGCCAAACTCAAAAGGACAGGTATAACATGAGTCCCCTGAGGTAAGTACAATCAGCACACCAGGAATAGAAGAATAAACACCTATCCCGCAATAAATGGGTGGAAGCATAGATAGTTGGAGGGAGGGCAGGCCACACCTAGGGAGGTACATGAGAGCCCAACATAAAGAAGGGGATGGGGGGCAGGTGGAGGGAGAAGCGGGGTGGGGAGAAACTGAGTTGATGGCACAGGGGGAACAGGGCACTAACCCAACCAGGGGGAGAGTATTGGTTGTGTCCCCAAAGACTAGAAGTGCATACAGACCCCACTATGACACGCCAAACTAGGAGGGCAATGTAACGTGTGGAGGAATCCACAAGGAGACTGGACCAGGCGGCAGCCCTAACCAGAATTAGCCCAATCCCCACCATCAAAGGGAGTACCACAGAAAATGAAAATAGATCGTCTAGTGTGGGAAAGGAACTGACCTACCACACCACACCCAGAAGGAAGCTGAAGCAAAGGAAGGAGGAAGAACAGAGCAGAGCACACCTGGGCCCAACAAGCTCAGAGGACGATAGCCCAGCTCGAGGGCCCAATGTACAGAGAGGACCTTATAGCCGGGCCCCACGGCAAGATGCGACATCCTATACTGACCCATAGCCCTACATGGGACAGCACCAGAGACAGTATGGGATATGCTACTGAGCTGCCCCCACCACACTGAGGCAAAACACTGGGGGCATGCAATGGAGCGGTGGGGGAAGCTGAGCAAGGAGGTCCCAAGGGAGTATAAAGGATGGACTCTGGGGCCAGGATGTGGCACCCTATCAGACTTGTCCGGAAAACACTCCTAAAGGTCAACAAATAGATCTTGAACTACTTACAGGGGTGTTTTGGGGTTTGTTTTTTTGTGCTTTTTTGTTTTTTTCTTTTTATCCTCTTCTTTTAAGTTTTGTATGTCAGTGGCTTTTTTGTTTGTTAGCTTGTTGGTGTTGCTGGTGTCATCGCCATGTTCTTATGTGCCACTTTGGTGCTGTCAAAGCCATCCCCAATTTTATGCACATATTAATATATCTTTAGGTCCACCTAGATAAGATAGCCTGGACAATCAATGTGAGAAGAAAATAACGGGACCAATGGTCCCAGAAGGACATGAGACTGTGGGAGGTAGGGGAAGGGAGGTGTTGGACAACCCAGGGACAAGGAAACAATGAGTGGTTCAAAACCAGTGGCAGGGAGGGGATGGGAGGACTTATAGGGAATGACCAAGGGCAAGGTAACAGAGAAATTACTGAAATCAGAATGAAGGCTGAACATGGTAGGGGGACAGGAGGAAAGCGTAAGGAAATAGAGGAAAGGAGTAGGAGGTAAAGGGCATATATAGAAGGCTAAATACAGACATGTACATATGTAAATATATTTATGATTATGGGGGAAATAGACCTATGTGCATATATTTTTAGGTTTAGTAGTAGGGTAGCAGGTGGACATGAGACTTCCTTGCATGCATTCCCTTAATACAAGAGCACTTTGCTCAGCTAAATGGTCATTCCGTGATACTCTCCTTCCTGACATGATCACTGAAGGCGGACGTGTGCAGAAGCAAACGTGGTGAAGAAAGCTGATGGTGCCCGGCTATCAAAAGATATAGCATCTGGGGTCTTAAAGGCTTGAAGGCAAACAAGCAGCCATCTAGCTTGGAAGTGACAAAGCCCACAGAGAAGAAGCACACAAGCCTGTGTGAACAACAGGTGTTGAAATGATCTGGTAGCAGACACCAAAGAACAAAAACCACATAAAAGCTAAAGATGAATGTTTGCATAAGTGTGGTGAAGAAAGGTGATGGTGCCTGGCTATCGAGAGATAGAGTGTCTGGTGTCTTAAAAGCTTGAAAGTAAACAAGTGGCATCTAGCCCAGAAACAACAAAGCCCACATGGAAGCAGCACACCAACATGTGTGATCATGAAGGGCTGAGGGACCAGGTTTCAAGCACCAAATGCAGTGGGGAAAAAAAATCATATCATCGTGAATGAGGGGAGCACATGATGGGGACCCAATGCTCATCTGTAGACAACCGACGTCCCTTGCAGAGGAGTAGTGGGGAGGAGAGGAGTCACTCAGGGTTCAGTGTAGCAATAATAAAACTCACAACCTTCCTCTAGTTCTTAAACGCTTCCTCCCCCCAACTATCATGAAGCCAATTCTACCTTGCAAACCTGCTTAGACCAGAGGATGCACAACGGTGCAGATGGGATCTGGAAACAGAGGGAATCTAGGACAGATGAACCCCTCAGGACCAGCAGTGAGAGTGGCGATACTGTGAGGGAAGGCAGGGTAGAAAGGGGGAACCGATCACAATGATCTACATATAGCCTCATCTCTGGGGGATGGGCAACAGAAAAGTGGGTGAAGGGAGATGCCAGGCAGTGTAAGATAAGATAAAATAATAATTTGTAAATTATTAAGGGCTCATGAGGGAGGTAGGAGCTGAGAGGGAGGGGGAGGGGAAAAAGGAAAATGAGGAGCTGATTCCAGGAACCCAAGCAGAAAGTGAATTTTGAGAATGATGAGGGCAACAAATGCATAAGTGTGTTTTACACAATTGATGTATGCATGGATTGTGATAAGAGTCGTATGAGCCCCAATAAAATGATTTTTAAAAAACAAATAAAAACAATCACAATGAGATGTGTTGTCATTGGATTAAAATAAAGCTAGAATGCTTGAACAGGAAGAAAGCATGGTCTCAACCTTTATTCCACTAGGACTTGCCCAAGGTCCTGCTACTGCTAGAGGTAGGTTCATGGCTAGAATTCAGGTCTTGGGATGTCCAGTCCAATCATCCCTCTAAAATCCTGAAGATTTCCCTGTATCTTTTGGCTGCAGAAGTAAACATTCCTCTTTCAGAATACAACAACCACCTCACAACTTATATCAAATGCATATTTTCTAATAGGATACTGTAGTAAATAGTACTACAGTTTGTTTTAAAGGACAAGGAGCCCTGGTAGCCTAGTTGTTACGTGTTGAGTTGACAACCTGAATGTCAGCAGTTTGAAACCACCAACTGCTCTGGGAGAAAGAGGAGGTTTTCTACTCACATAAAAACTCTGGCCTCAGAAACCTACAGCGTGGTTTCTTAGGGTCCTATGGGGGTTGATGAGTCAGAATGGACTTGATGGCATTGAGTTTGGTGTTTGCTTTTTGTCAAAAGGATAGAGCAATCTGAACATTTCATTTACTTCCCTTTAAAAAAATTCCACAATGAATGTAAAGGATTCTGAAAACATCTGTTTCCTGATTGTTTATAAGAATCCTGGTGGTGCAGTTAACTGACAAGTCAGCAGTTCGAAGCTGCCAGGTAGCAGAAGCTCAGCAGCAATAACTAAATCACCGTCCACTCTTCTCTGTGAAGCCTGAGCCCAGAAACATGCTGGTCTGGGCAGCACAGAAATCAAAGCAGCAGCCCAGCAGAGCAGATCTGTGTTAAAGAACAAAAATCCACAGACTGCTTCAAATATCAACAAGGAACCCTGAAATTTTCTATCAATTTCTTTTCATGGCCTTGTGACATTTTCAACCTAAAACTATATTGCTTAACATCAAGGCACTTTGAAAGAGCTTCAGTTGGAAAAGGTAATTTTTGAGTGAGATTCAGCAGAAAAAGGTAATTTTTCAGAGAGGTGCACTGGAAAAAGGTAATTTTCAGAACCAATTGCTGCATTCTTTTTGCTGTTCCTGTGTCTCTTTTCTAAGTAGCCCTAATGTCATTCACGGGCACTCTATGTCAATACATCCGTACTGGCTAAGTCGTTTGTGCAAAGTAAGTTTACAGAAACTGTAGCTTTAGGCTATGTTATTCCAGGGCTGTGAAGATCAAACAATGCAATTTCACTTGGAAGTTTCATCAATTTTGCATCAATGTTGATGCTCGAGCTGGAGTTCTGCACCCAGAATCATAATTTCAGCCACAGGAAAAAAATTGTTTTTGATGGAGAATCTAATTTCATGTGATGATCATTGTATGGTGATACCGCAGCTTGGTAAGGCAGCTTTATAACCCTCTGCTGCTGGCCCGCTATTGATGGGCAAGGAGTGGAGGGGATTAATAGCTGATGTAGACTGCCTCAATTCAGACTGTTTTGTAATACTAAAGGAAAAATAGCCAGGTTCTGAATGCATGTTATTATATGTTATTTGTATAAGTGGATGAGCAAGTGTCCTGGAAAGCTGAGACCTTTCATCTGCTCCGTTCTGGAGAGCTTCAATTTTTAGAAAGGAAATGATGCAATTCAGCCTTAATGGTCTGAAATGAAGACTCTGAAATGATCGGGTATCTCGTATATTGCTCCTTTGATTATGTCACCACAGAGAAAATGGAAACAAACAAATACCGCCCCACAGCTCCTTCAACACACGATATGGAAGATGAGGTGTACACCAAGGAACGTTTTAAAACCTCTCCTTTCTAAGGGAAGAGCAAGTCTTCACAGGCTAGCACCCTGCACTCCCTTTCAAAACACATACATTGTCTTCCAAGTGAATATGGAAAGATTTCTGTTTATTACTATCTTTGTTTTGTCATTTCGTCTTTGAGGAAACTCTGCTGTACAGAAATTCACAAACACTGGTTATTCGAGGTAGAGTCAAAAAGAAGTGTTGGTAGGCACTTCATACATGCAGGTGCTTGTCCCAATCCAAGTGTGTTTAAACATGTGTCTGTGATCCGTGCATGGCTGCAGACAATTTCTCTAATTAACACACTTGTTTAGTTTCATTGTGGACCCTTCACAATAGAAGATCGAATCAAGAGTCGCTTTTGAGGCTTTGCTGCACCAGTTAAATTCATTGCAGAAAGATCAGCTTAGAAGGTTATGGAGGCTATATTTTGGAATTCCAAAAGGATAACCTTGATAGACTTTCTTCAAGGACACAGACTTATTAGAAAGGAGTTTTAAGAAAATTGAAAATTGCATTGGTGAGAAAAGGCCAGAAGTTGCACGGAGAAAAAAAATTTCCCAACACAACAACGCACCTGCTCATTCTCTGAAGTAGCAAGGGCTGGCCAATGAGAATTTCACTCGCAAATCTTACCGACACCCTGTAGTCCCAATCTTACGCCTTCAGATTTTTGTCGTCAGAATTAAAAGAATATTGAAAAAGAAGACAATTTTAGTTCCTTGAAGAAGACAAAACAGCCACGTTTATGTGATCTAAGTTGAAAATTATATAATTCTTTGGGGAAAGGGTTAGAGAAGTGGAAATAACACTTCCAGAAGTACATAAGCCAAGATGGAGGATATGTCAAGGTGTTTTTGTGTAATAAAAGTTTCTATGGTTTTGGAACAATAGTTTCGGACTTACCCTTATATAAATGTGTAGTCAAGACTGTTGACTCTCAGCTCTTCATGTTTGCTAGTTACTGAATAGAGATGTTTTTTCACTGTAATGAGCTCACTCAAACAAAATCCATTTCCGACAAATAACACCATGACTTGGGTAAATTCAAATTAAGATCGCATTTTATTTTAAATAACTGGTTTTTAATAAAGAGCAACTTAACTCTCTTCAAGTTGACTCATCATTTAAATATATTGAAAGAACAATTAAGTGAATCAATTGCAGTCAGTTTGCCTTTCATCTTGGAGAAGATTTTTCTCTATCTACAGTTGTTCCTAACCCAGTCCTATTTTTGAAGTTGAAACTGGTAATACATTACAATAATAATAACTAAACGTGCGTAACAATGAGGATTCATAATTCATCATCAGTCACTTCAAAAGTCCCTGCTTGTCAGGTGCAGACAATCTGCTCCACAACCAATTTGCCATTTCTCTTTTCAATGACATAATTAACTGACAGAAGGAGCCCTGGTGACTTAGTGGGTTATGAGTTGGACTGCTAACTGCAAGGTCAGCAGTTCAAAACCATCAGCCATTCTGTGGGCAAAAGATGAGACTTTCTATTTCCATAAAGATTTATAGTCTCAGAAACCTACAGGGTGTGTGTGTGTGTAGGGCGTGGGGTGGGGGCAGTTCTACTCTGCCCTAAAAGGGCCCTTGGAATCAACTTGATAGTAGGGAGTAAATCTAAAACTTTCTTGGAAATTGTGTCATAAGCCAACTTTGTTTAGATTTTGCATTTCACTTATCACAGATTTAAATGAACTTTGTCAAGAATTTATTTTCCAGGCCATTAAACATCCCCTTCCCCCACTAACACTAGAAAACTACCTGATCTGGCTACTATTTTGATTTGAGTGGAGTCTGACCAGCCTGAGAAAGGCCCAGTGTGGGGTGGTCAGTGGCAGGGGAGTCTTTCTGGCATGGTTGAAAGGGATGTAAAGATATGAAGTCGCAAGACTGAGGACATGCAGCAAGGACAAAGCAGAGCTGCTCCCATCATACATCTTTACATTCCCAATGGATACAGTGTTGTCTGGCGCATAAAGGGATTCTATAAGGATGCCTGGTGGTACAACAGTTAAGCTAACCAAAAGGTCTGAGCCCATTCGTGGTTCTGTGGGAGAAAATATGCATCAGACATCGGATCTGATTGGAATGACAAGGTTAAGACTAGACATGTAACCAATATCGACCAGACATTTTTGAATTCTAGATGCTTTACATTACTGTGTGATCTTACCATGGCCTCAAAGTAGTTTTTCTTATGCAAACAGGCATGATATTGTTGATGTTACCTGACATTGTGTTGGGCCTGATTCATAGTGACCCTTTGTACAACGGAGTGAAACACGGCTTGGTCCCCAGTCCTCATCCAATAGTTATGTTTGAGCCCGTTGTTGCTGTTTTTGGAGTTGATCCTTCACATTGAGGGTCTTCCTCTTTTTTCACTGACTTTCCACTTGACCAAGCATGATGTCTGCAATAAAGGGTAATGGGTATGGCAGATCTGACCTCATTTGGTCTCCCTCTTGCCATGAGAGAAGGGTCAGACATGATTCCACCCTCCATCCTTTACTTATTCTGATACCATCCGTTCCTCCTACGCCACTCCACATTTATTCTGGGTTTGATCATTCATTTCAATGGCCACACAGAATTCACAGACAATATTCATAATTAAGGGGGCTTATAGGGAAGCCAATAAGTTACCACAAGTCAGGATCAGCACACAGTACAGATAGTGTCATTGGTGTCTGCAGCCAGCAGCTGTCTCTCACCAGTTCTCAGACACATGGTCGTTTGGCCTTAGCCTTCATGAGCCAAGAGACCAGCCCATCTGTCACTCTATCCCACAGTTCTGTAGTCTTGGGCCAGAGAAGAAGAAGGTACCCCATAGTCTCTGATTACTGTCTCTGATACATCTGGTCTTGGCCACTTCAGACAGAGATCTTGACCATGCTTTTCCAAGAGCTTCACAATTTCTCTCCTACCGCTGCTTCAAAGATGCCTCATCAAAGATGACTCACGCCCTTTATAGTCTTGCGGGCGGCAACACAAACTGGCCAATCCCTTCTCTGAGTGTTACATATGTCCTATTTACATAGTACCTCCCAGCCATTGGGTGGGAGTTACAGAGAAGTAACATCAAGTCAGTAACATTAAGGTATGTGTCTAAATATAAACACTCACTGCCATAGAGTGAGTGTGGACTCAGAGCAACCTCCTGTGGGTTTCTGAGACTGCAACTTCTTACGGGAGTGTAAAGCCCAGTCTATCTCTCACAGAGCTGCAGGTTTCAAACTGCAGACAATGCGGATTGCAGTCCAGCCCATAACCACTATACCACAGGGGGCCATACGTACACTTAGCTTAAATGCCTTAAAATGGAAAGGCAATCTGAATGAATATTGTGCCGGGATGTTAGCGTAAGCATACATTGTCCTAATGACACTGTGTTCTACATTTGTGACATTTGCTACTACTCCAAACGTATTATTTAATTAAAATAATACTAAGGTGTGCTTCCTTGTGGTGGTTTGCTTCTGATTGCAGGTGCTCTGGTCATATGGTCTGAGGTAAGGCAAAATGGCAAGGCTAGTTAACGGAGGTCACGAGGGAATGACAAATGGATAGGATGCTGCTCGGCACATGACAGGAATCCTACAGGATCCCTGTTGCCACAGCAGTTAAGTATTTGGTTCTTAACCAAAGGGTCTGAGCTCACTAGTAGCTCTGTGGGAGAAAAGTTCTAGAAACCTGCTGCCTCCAAGACTGCAATTGAAGAAACCCGAAGGAAAGTAGTCTCCAGTCAAACAGGGCAGGATGAGCTGGCATTGACCCAACACACCCAACAGCAGCAGGGGTTGTGTAAATGCCGAATGAAATGATGAGTGATGGGGATGTCACCTGTGTGCAGTCATCTTATTAATTACCCCGCCCCCATGAAACCACCGCATAGGAAGGTCCTTCATAGGTGATAATGACTGACTTTTAATGCCTCATTAACTGTGTTCACTCCATGCTCAATTATACCTTGTAATTGTCATTATTACGAAATCTAAGTGGGATTTATTTTGTTCCAAATTATGAGTCATTTAAATGTATCATTTATGCTTAGTTTTGTTGAAGTCATGCCTTTAAAATCATGCTTATTTTCTAGCACAGAATTTACCCAAACTATTTATTTCTAAAGCGTTAGTGTCCTATCTTACTCAATGAGAGTCTTTCAGCTTTTATACCTGGATTGTTGTACAGATGCAAGTGTCGTTTTCACAATATATACGAGCGGACACCCCCCCCCACCCCCAAACCAGAATACAGTTCCGCTGGGCAGAGCTTTTGTAGAATGCATTCTTCCCACTAGGCGAGCATCACCAGCGCTCTGTGAGCTATGGCACCCAGTGGCACTGCCTGGGAAGGGTCTCTCTGGTCACAGTGAATTTTTTCATGAAAGCAGTTTTGCGGGAACCTCGTTTTTTTGTGATGACTGATTTAAGAAAACAGTGTGCAGTTGTGAAATTTTGTTTTCTGCTCAGGAAAAATGCTGCAGAAACTGTTGTGATGTTGAGCACAGCTTATAAGGACAGCGCTATAGGAAAAACTCAAGTGTATATGAGTGGTTTTCTCGTTTCCAAAAAGGTGAAATGTTGATAGATGACAAACCTTGTTCTGAATGTCTGTCAACTTCCCAAGCAGACAGAAATGTTGATTTTTGTGCATTTGGAGTTTGTTCCACCAGGTCAGACTATTCATCAAGCTTTCTATTTAGAGGTTCTGAAAAGATTGCTTAGCCATGTGTGACAAAAAAGGCCTGGTTTTTCCACCATGACAATCCACCTGCTCACACAACCATCTCAGTGCACAAGTTTTTGGCAAAAAACAGCATCCCTCTCTTGCCCTACGCACCTTACTCACCTGACCTCACTCCGTGTGACTTCGTTTTGTTTCTGAGAATGAAGAGGAACATAGAAGAGGTGAAGAAAAAAACGAGGGGGTTGCTATCAGCCATCCAAACAGATGAGTTTGAAAATGTCTCCAAGAATGGAATCACAGATTTGACAAATGTATTAAGTGTAATGGTGAGTACTTTGAAGGCGATATGGTTGTTTTGTAAAAATATTTAAATACATAGCTTTGAAAAAAGAATTGTTTTTGGGGGGAGTACCCCCTGATATATAATGGCTGTCAGTGAATGTAAACATATGCAGAATATGTATCGAAAAATATAAACATATGAGTATAATTATAAATATATAGACATGAAAGAAGCCTGGATGCAATGGTTAAGCACCTAAGTGTTAACCAAAAGGTTGGCAGTTCAAACCCACCAGCTGCTCAGCAGGAGAAAAAGTCTGGTGTCGTATCCCCTGAAATCCTCAGGGGCAGTTCTAGTCTGTCCTCTACAGGCATTGTGAGACAGAATCGACTCAGGGGTACACAACAACGACGTATGTGTGTGACTACAGACAAGCTCCCAGTTACAGACCCCTGACTCACATCTAATCTGTATTTTGCACCAATCCCTCCAAAGGCTATTAAACATTCAAGGCACTTAGAATGCCATGTGGGCATTATCGTGGGATGTTCTTCAAGACATCAAAACATGATTATGAATTCGTTGTTATGTTAAAGGTTACTTAATAAGCCGGAAAGTATGTCCTTAATATCTTTAGCACAGAAAGATACATTCTACAGCAAGACAAACATTTGACTAACTGACATTACATATGAGCCATACTCAGCTCTTCCAATGGTCTCTACAGATTCAACTTAAAGGGAGATTTAAAATGGAACTGGATTGTACTCTGGGGATGGGCTGTCCAGATGAAAGGTTTTATTATTTTGTTTTTTTTCCTCTTTCAAAGCCTTTTCTCTCAACCTATGGGTCTGGTTTCTTTTTTTTTTATTTTTTTTTATTTTTTTTTTATTTATTTTTTTTCAGTTTCTTTCTTTTTTTTTTTAATTATTTTTTATTTTTTAACAAATTATTGGGGCTGATACAATTCTTTTCACAGTTCATACATATACATACATCAATTGTATAAAGCACATCTGTACAGTCTTTGCCCTAATCATTTTTTTCTCCTCTTTTCTTCATTTACATTTTATTAGGGACTCCAACAACTCTTACCACAATCCATACATATACATACATCAATTGTATAAAGCACACCCATACATTCCCTGTCCCAATCATTCTCAAGGCATTTGCTCTTCACTTAAGCCCCTTGCATCAGGTCCTCTTTTTTTTTTTCCCCCTCCCTCCCTTTTCCCCCCTCCCTCATATGCCCTTGGTAATTTATACCTCGTTATTTTGTCATATCTTGCCCTATTCGGGGTCTCCCTTCCCCCCTTCTCTGCTGTCCCTCTCCCAGGGAAGAGGTCACATGTGGCTCCTTGTAATCAGTTCCCCCTTTCCAACCCACTCACCCTCCACTCTCGCAGCATCGTCCCTCACGCCCTTGGTCCTGGAGGTATCATCCACCCTGGATTCCCTGTATCTCCAACCCTCATATGTACCAGTGCACAGCCTCTGTCCTATCCAGCCCTGCAAGGTAGAATTCGGATCATGGTAGTTGGGGGGAGGAAGCATCCAGGATCTGGGGGAAAGCTGTGTTCTTCATCGATACTACCTCACACTCTAATTAACCCATCTCCTTTCCTAAGCCCCTCTATGAGGGGATCTCCATTGGCCGACACTTGGGCTTTGGGTCTCCACTCTGCACTTCCCCCTTCATTTAATATAATATATATATACGCATACATATATACATATACACATATATACACATACATACACACACTTATATCTTTTTTTTTTTTTTTTGCATGATGCCTTATATCTGGTCCCTTGGGCACCTCGTGATCGCGCTGGCCGGTGTGCTTCTTCCATGTGGGCTTATTTGTTTCTGAGCGAGATGGCCGCTTGTTCACCTTCAAGCCTTTAAGACCCCAAACACTATCTCTTTTGATAGCCGGGCACCATCAGCTTTCTTCACCACATTTGCTTGTGCACCCATTTGTCTTCAGCGATCCTATCATGGAGGTGTGCAGTCAATGATATGATTTTTTGTTCTTTGATGCCTGGTAACTGATCCCTTTGGGACCACTCGATCACACAGGCTGGTGTGTTCTTCCATGTGGACTTTGTTGCTTCTGAGCTAGATGGCCGCTTGTTTATCTTCAAGCCTTTAAGACCCCAGTCACTATCTCTTTTGATAGCCGGGCACCATCAGCTTTCTTCACCACATTTACTTGTTCACCCATTTTGGCTCCAGCTGTTGTGTCGGGAGAGTGAGCATCATAGAGTTCCAATTTAATAAAAGAAGGTATTCATGCATAGAGGGAGTGTTTGAGTAGAGGCCCAAGGTCCTTCCGCCACCTTAATACTTGACCTATAAATATAGACACAAAGATCTATTTCCCCAACCTCCTATATATATTTGCATGTACATGTCTTTGTCTAGACCTCCATGAATGCCCTTTGACTCCTAGCTCTTTCCTCCATCTCCCTTGACCTTCCTCCTGCCCTACTACCATGCTTCATTGCCACCTGGGCTAGAGTATACCTCTTCTCTAAGCAACCTTACCCTTGATCATTTCCCACCAGGCCTGCCACTCCCCCTTCTCTACCCTTTGGGGTCCCATGTTTTTCCCTTGTCCCTGGGTTTGTTAACACCACTTCCTTACCCCCCCCTACCCCCCACCCCAAGTCCCCCCGGAACTGTCGGTCCCGTTGTTTTTCATCCAGATAGTTCATCCAGCCTGTCCTATTCAGACAGACCTGTGGAGTCACTAACATGCACGAAAACTAGACAGAGGAACACAAAGCAACAGTATACAACCAGACAACAAAACAACCAAAACAAACCACTGAAAAAGAACAGAACAAAACAGTTCACAAGAGAAAAGCTTGTAGTTAGTTCAGGGATCTTTGCTGGCCCTTAGGAGCATTTTCCAGTCCAGTCTGTTGGGGCACCACGCCCTGGCCCCAAAGTCCACTTTCAGCATTCCCTGGGGACCTTGCCACTCCATTCCCTTGCTGTTCCGCTGCATTCCCCCAGTGCATTGCCTCGGTGTGGTGGGATCAGGTCAGATGCAATTCCCACACTGTGTCTCCGGTGCTGTCCCCTGTATCGCCCTTAGTCACTGAGGGGCATCATGTCTCATAGTAGGGCCAGCCATGTTGTTCTCTCTGTGGACTGGCTGCTCTACTCAGGAACATCATCATCACGGCCTGGTGGGCCAGGCTGTGCTCCACTCTCTCCTCCTGCCCCTTCATCTGCTCCCGTGTGCTCTGATCAAATATGTCCATCTCCCATAGCTGCAGGGTCAATGTCGTCCTTTGGAACAAGTTCTTTTCGGGGGAGGGGCAGGAATCCACTTAATTTATGGTGCTGGGGCCTGCCTCCCAGACCTCTCCACCGGTTCCGTCCTCCACGCCGGGATATTGCATTCACACCTTGCGACACTGGGTTGAAGTCTGGTCCCACTTTCCCTGTGGAGATATAAGCCATACCCTCCCCTTGGGTGGATTAATGCCCCATTTCTGTCATGCTGATTGTACTTACCTCAGAGGACTCATGTTGTACCTGTCCCTTTGGGACTGACTTACCTCGCTTAGCATAATTCCTTCCAGCTCTTCCCATGAAATAACGTGTTTCATGTGCTCATCGGTGCTTTTTAGTGCTGCATAATACTCCATTGTGTGTATGTGCCAAAGTTTGCTAATCCACTCGTCTATCGATGGAAACTTAGGCTGTTTCCAAGTCTTTGCTATTGTGAATTGTGCCGCAATAAACATTGGAGCGCATATGACTGGTCGTGTTTTATTTGCTGCTTCAACCGGGTATATGCCCAGTAGAGAGATGGCTGGGTCGTAAGGTAGATCAATTTCCATTTTCTTTAGGTATCGCCAGATTGCTTTCCACAGTGTCTGTACAAATCTGCACGACCACCAGCAGTGGAGGAGGGTTCCTATTTCACCACAGCCCCTCCAACACTTGTTGCTCTCTGATTTACTGATCTGGGCTAGCCTCAGGGGTGTTAGGTGGTATCTCATGGTTGTTTTGATTTGCATTTCTCTTATGGCAAGGGACTTCGAGCACTTACTCATATATTTATTGGCCATATTGATCTCCTCTCTAGTGAAAGTTCTTCTCATTTCTTTTGCCCACTTCCTTAGGGGGTTAACTGTTTTCCTCTTTTTGCAGGTCATGATGGTGTTGTAGATTTTAGTAATGAGCCCTTTGTCTGACGTGTCATTACTAAAAATCTTCTCCCTATGGGTCTGGTTTCTAGCCTGTTCCTGATACCACTGAAACCCTAAATAAAATCATGTCAGGTTGACCTCTGTAGCGACCTTTTTCACTGCCTCTCATATTGCCTCTCAAAGACAGGTCCACTCAGCACGCTTTTAGGGATCCAAAGAGTGAGGGCCACTCCCCTTGGCCAGGTGACTTGGGGCCACAGGACCTGCTTCAATAAGGAAAACGGTTTCTCCACACGGTGCAGATCAAGGCAAATTGTATACAGGAATTTGAGGGTTTTTTTCCTTCTAGTTTTTATTACTGTTAGATTCCAGAATGTGAGAGAGAGAAAAAATATTTCCTGAGATGACGTGGTAGCTCGCGAGTTTTATAGTCTGGCGATCATAGTTGAGTCTCTGTACTCCTCGACCAGAGCTCCCTCCTGTCATTGTGGACTACACACGCCAGCCTTTGTTCCTCTGGGCTTTAAGGCTGAGATTTGGAATGGTTTTCGTTTTCTGCCAAAATTACTCAGACCTTTTACATTGGGCTTCTGGCCCTAGCCTATAGTCAAGTTCAGGCTCAGAGTGGATAGAAGGAGAGATCATTTCACTAAAATAAAGCAAAGGTCGGGGGAGGGGGGAAGAAGCCTGTCCTTTCCCTTAGACTTGTACTTTAGAGCTACGTGAAGTGTGGAGTTTTATCAATTACATCTGAATTCGCAGGAAAAAGACCCACTCCCACTATAGAATTCACCTCCCTCTTGCTTCTGCTATTCCGATGAGAGCAACAGGGACATCACCCATCCAAAAAAAAAAATCCTTTTCTGGAGAGGAGAATCTTGTTAGGGCTGGCTGACAACGTAAGAAAACTGATCATGGCATTGGACAACAAAATGATTTTATGCCTCTTTTCTCCTTGTCTTCTCCCGAGCAGGCTACTACGGAGAAAGGCCAACAGCAGGCAACTGAAAATAGAACTTGCTTTAAATACCAAGTGTGTCTGCCTGATTCTGGAGCAAACAGATGTGTCTAGCAACTGCACAAAATGAGATTCGACTCCGAGACTCGATCCTGACTCAGGCTTGGCAGTTGACATGTGGAATGGTGGGTTTAGCCAAAGGACTTAATGACTTCTTTCAAATTTCGGTATTTTCCATGACCAGATTATGTCAGGATGCTTATGTGCTACGACTGCTGATCTGGGTGATATCGTGTCCCATGTTTGTTTCCCAATTTAGAGTCAGAAAGATCAATTAGTGGGTTTGAGTCTGCAAAAGAGACTCGAGGCATTTTATTTTCCGCTTGCTGTGCTCTTTTCATCTTCAGTGTAGCTTTCTTTCCCGCTCTGTGCTACGGTACTAGCTGAATGCTGATGACCAGATAGCACAACAGTGGAGTCACATTTAATGGCACTCTGCAGTCCACAGCTGCCTAGTTACCCGCCAGTACTGATGCAGGCACCTGCAGCAAACGGTTTCCATTCTTTTTTATACCTGAGAGCAAAATCCAGGCAGCATGCCTCCTTCAAGTTTCAGTTCCACTTCCTTAAAGCCGTCCCCAAGGAACCCCATCATGTTCTTTTCTCCTCTCCACAGTTGTACCTCTCTCTACCACACACTCCCTGCCACTTTCTTTATCGGCAATAAATGCTGAATATGGATGCCCCCAGGATGCTCGTTGATTAATCACATTGCTCATCTTCAGCAGGATGGGACAGTTCTGATAGGGACAGATCTGGTGGCAATACAGAAGTACTTGGAGGATGTTCTTTGGTAGCTAAGAGGATTTGCTCCTCATCACATGGAAGGCACTTTTTTGTTGCCCAACAGTTTTATCAGCAAGTAATTTACATATTGTATAATTCGATAGTCGAATCATACCAAGAATTATACACTCACACCCACGTCAATTTTTTTGAGAACATTTTCCCTCTTGTGGTTACATTGCCTCCATGATGAGTTAGCAATCACAATCCATTCTAGTGCTCCCTCCCCCTTCCTGTCTTCACCATTTACTCCCAAGATCCCCTTACACTCCCTGTCATCCACCCCCACCCCGGTATTCCCTATAACCCCATGTATCAGTTATTCTCACTGTGCATCCACTCTGCCTATGCTTCACAGCTGAGAGACTGAACAGAAAACAATGGAAAACAAAACTATGTTAAGGTGGTAAGGATAAAAACATAATAAAATACAGACAAAGATCCAAATAATGCACAAGAAGTGACAGACCCCCCGCAATATGCAACAAGCCAGGGAAGACATTTCTGTCATGAAACCAGTAGGAGATCATTGTACCCAGAACATGTTCAACCCAAATATAGGGTGGTCAGCTGGCCAAGTATCAAGGTCGACTCAGAATAGTAAAGATTACAATGGTCTCTGCCTGTGTGGAGGGCACTTTTTAAGGGTCCCCAGAATTACAGGAGAGGCCAAGGTCCTTCACCAGTTGGTGAAGGGAAGATAATTGGATTTGGGACTAGGGTGGTCCTCTAAACTTTAAGAGAGCAGAGACTTTAATTCTTGATTAAAGAATCCCTGGGTGGCACAAACAGCTAAGCACTTGGGTTGGTGGTTTGAATCCACCCAGAAGCACTTTGGAAGGAAGCCTGATGGATCTACTTCCAAGAGCCATTGGAACTCTCTGTGCAGTTCTGCTGTGAGGTCTACAGGGTCTTCATGAGATGGGATCCAGGTGGTGGCAACTGGCGTAAGCCCTGGGAGAGAGCAGAGTACATAGCAAGCGCTCTAAAGGTATGTGGAAGAAGTAGGTCAATGAGCTTACATGTACAGGCTGTATAAGTCAATTTTAAGAAACTTTATATATACACAGTATTATTTAAGAAGGTACATGGTTCATAGGTTGTAATACTCAGCATTATTTGGGTATCGATTCTTTCTAAGTGTCTCTACGGATAGAACACAACCCAAGTAAAAATTCTAGCAAGGCTTATATTTTAATAAATTGGCAAGCTAATTATAAAATGTATATGGAAATGAAAAGGTGCTATAAAAATATTAAAAGCATTAACTTAGCTTACATATCTGATTTCAACCACTAATTATAGTAGCCCAAATCGGGAGATAACCCAAATTGTTATCAACAGTGAACCAATAAATTGTGGTAAGCCATACAATAGAATGCTTGCCATTAATAAAAAGGAATGAGGTGTTGACGATCTAAAATGTTGTAGCTGCCGGCGCTGGGTGTCTTTGAGTTGGCTCAGATACCTAAGGCCCTGTGTACAGCAGAGGAAACACGTCCGGTCCGGCATCGTCCTTACAACCGTTCCTATCTCTAACCCCACTTTATAGTCACCATGTCAATCCATCTCATCCAAGGTCCTCTTTTCTCGTCTCCTTCTCTACTTTATGAACCATGATGTCTTTTTCCAGGGCCTGGTCTCTCCTGATAACATGTCCGAGTACACGAGAGCACGTCTCGCCATCCTTGCCTTGAAGGAGCATTCTTGTCTTTTTCTTCCAGGCAGATTTGTTTGTTCTTTGGGAAGTCCACGGTCCTTTCAAATCACCACAATTCAGATGCACTCAGTTTTCTTGGGTCTTCCTTATAGAAGATCCAACATGCATCTGAGGCAATTGAAAATACCATGGTTTGGGTCAGGCGCACCTTAGTCTTCAGAGTAACATAAAAAATGTTATAGAGAAAAAAATCAAAGGCATCTATGATTTTTTGGTACAGTACTACTTTAAAAGTAGGTTTTCTTTGTCTTTACAGAATTAAGGCAAGCCCATGTTCCCATGAGACACACATAAGCAGTCCTTTATTGTTAAATGTTTATTATCCCTCTTGCCCTTCTTTTTTTTAAACTATTACTAACAGTAAAATAGTGCACATCATTGTAAATATAGCTTTGAGTGGATGCAGAATATTTCTGTAGATTGGATTCCTGAAAGTGGAATTGCTAAGGCCAAGGTATGTACAATTTAAATTTTGGTAGATTTTTAAAGTTCTTGTTATTTTTTTCATGATATACTAATTCATACTTTCATAACATAATATGAGAATGTAATTTTCTCCCACGCATTTGGGACCCTGTGGTTTTTTTCCAAAATTTTTAAAAATAATCGAATGGACAAAAAGTGATATATCATTATTGTTTTCATTGTCATTATCTTGGTTGTTAATTAAATTGATTATTATTATTATATACACTGGTAATTTGTTCCTGTATTTGTGTTTTCCCTTTTAATATTATTGGTTTTATAATATTAAATCGCTTGCCTTTTTCTCATTAATTTATGGAAGATCTTTATATATTATAGGTCTTAAGCTATTTGACTAGGATTGTCTCCCATCTTATCACTTGCCTTCTGATTACATAGATGTGGAATTTTTCATGTTATCATTCTGTCTTTTTTAAAAAATGGGTTAAAGCTTTCTTGTTTCCTTTCACAAAAGACAATCCCCTTGTTGATGGCTGCCCTCCAGTCGTTTCCAGTTCATATGGCCTCTCTGTCCCCCACAAGAAAGCTGTGCCCCATGCACCCAGCTGTGGTTCAGCGTGAGCCCATTGTGCAGCCACTGTGTCAGACCAGCTCATTGAGTGAGTGCCTTCCACTTTGGGGCTGACCCTACAATTTACGAAGCATCCTGTCCTTTAACAAGGATGGATGCCTGCTGTCAACGTCTTTGGGGTACTTAAGACTGAGTCTCAGCATCCTACAAAGACCATTCCAGTTGTACATTTTCCAAAAGAAATTTGTTAATTCTTCAGGTAGCCCATCGTGTATTCCATATTCTCCACCGCCCTAAGATTACTAATAGGTTTTGGATAGCCTACCTGCATAATGCCTTACTTAAAAGATCAGGAGGATAAAATGCCCTCTGAAAATAATAAGACACATTCCAAACAAACAAAATAATTTACTAGATGTTTTAAAGGAGTAAAAACTGGAGGCAGGTTTTTTGTTGTGCCCCACCTCCCGCCCCCAATTGCATGAGCTCAGGCAAATTAATGTCACGTACTTTATATAGTGTTAGCAAATAGAAAAAAATTGTTAACTAACTAAAAATGTACAGTGGTGATGTTGCTGCCCAAGTTTAAGAAGTGTGTGTGTGTGTGTGTGTGTGTGTGTGTGTGTGTGTGTTGGTAACATGGGTGCTTGAATTCAGTGGAAGATATTACCGCCAAGTTTCAGAGCTGGTCAGGGACTAATTTCTGGTGATAGATAGAAAAATTTAAAACAGGGCAGTGATGTTCCTTCACTGTTCCACTTGAAGTGACTTGGGCTTAGATTTATATTCAGAGATTTACATTCTATGAATGTCACCTTAAAATTGGAAGATTTTAAAATCCCTGAGTGGTGCAAACAGTTAACTCAATGGACTGCTAACCCAAAGATTGATGGTTGAAGTCTACTGCCCAGTGGGGCCTTGGTAAAAAGGCCTAATGATCTGCTTTCAACACTCAGCCATTGGAAACCTGATGGAGCACAGATCTACTGTGACGCCGATGGGGTCACCATGGACTGGGGTCAGCTTGAGGTAACAGATTTGATTTGTTGGCCCAGGGGGAGCATAAAGCGAGACTAGTGCTGGACTTTTGTAAATGTAATTTAGTAACTGAAAACATATTTACAGGTAAAGGATCCTATTTAAATATAGCAGCCAATATCTGCTCTTCATATTATTCTGAAATCTGCCTACTACTGTCAAGAAAGGAAATGGGAGAACTATGTTGGTCCCTGGTGGGCACTACTTTCGACTAGTCCTTTAACGTATTGTTAAATATCAGTGACGAGCTAATAAATGCCAAGCTAAACAAATTTTCCTCTCTTAAACTTTAAATACCACGGAGCTTCAAAAACTTTATTGAAAAACAGAATGAAGAGTTCATGGGATTTACTCCTGAACTTTTTGAATCACTCTCATATATTTGTTTTGGTGTTCTGCATAGGCTTTTGTTTTGGGGAACACCAAGGAAGAGTGGGCACCATGCTTGGTCAAGTAGAAGGGCAGTGAGAAAGAGGAAGACATTGGACAAGATGGAATGATACAGTGGCTTCAACAATAGGCTCAAATGTAGGAACAATTGTGAGGATGGGACAGGAGCAGAAGTGTTTCACTGTGTTGTACTCGGGGCCTCTCTGAGTCAGAACTGACTTGACAGCACCTAACAACAACAACATCAACTGCTAACTTCAGGTTCAGTGGTTTAAGTCCACCAGCTTTCCCCTGGGAGAAAGATGAGGCTATCTGTTCCTATAAAGATTTACAGCCACTGAGTTAGGGTTGCTAAGAGTTTAAGGTTGCTACTTCGAGTTGCTATGAATCGGAATAAACTTGATGACACTAGATGTGGGGGGTTGAGGTAATTAATCACTTATTGTTACTTTATTATCATAATAAATAGTGACACTGTTGTGCATTACTACTTCCTAGAAGGGCAGGATGGAATTTAAGATTTCAGAAGCAGGAGCCAAGCATCACTCAGTTCTAGCACATAAGTATTCGTGTGGTCATGGTGACCTGTCATGATGATGTGGTTTTTCTTAAGATGATCCAGCTTCTCTGATTATTGTCTCAGCATACAGATGGAAAAAGTGTGGTGAGAGGATACAGCCTGATGCTTACCTTTCCCTTTGTTTGCACAACTGCCTCTTGATACAAGTCCCGGTCCTGCGCAAGCACAGTGACACGCTCTGGAATCACCTTTCTCCTCAAGATGCTCTATACTGTGTCATGATCCACACAGTTAGATACCCTTGCATAGTCCATGAAACACAAATAACTATGTTTCTGATAATGTCTGCTTTCACCCATGATCCATCTGACATCAGTTATGATATCCTTTGTTCCACGTCCTCTTCCGAATCTGGCCTGAACTTCTTGCAGCTCCCTGGCAATGTACTGCTGTAACCATGGTTGGATGATCTTCAGCAAAATTGTCTTTGCATGTGCTATTAATGATATTGTACTCTAATATGAGCATTCTGTTGAGTCACTTTTCTTTTTCTTCAGTCAGTTAGCCGAGTAATTATCTTCCAAATGTCCTGGCATAGAGGAGTAAGTGCTTCCAGTGTGACCTCCGCTTATTGAAACATTTCATTGGGTAGGTCATCAATTCTTGGAGCCTTGCATTTGGCTAATGCTTTCACTGCAGCTTGAATTTCTTTCTTTAGCACCATTGGTTCTTGGTGTATGCTACCTCTTGCGATGGTTGAATGTCAACTTGTTCTTTTTGGTCCAGTGACTCTGTGTATTGTCCATCTTCTTTTGATGCCTCCTGCATCATTCAATATTTTGCCCTCTGTGTTAGTAGACTAGAAATACAGATCCACAGACAGTCATATATGTATGAGAGAGTCTTATATAAAGAGTAGTCATACATTAAGAAAGCACCCCAACCCAGCCCAGTCCAGATCCCATAAGTTTGATATTAGCTCAGATGTCTGATACCAATCTAAAGAGTCCTCTTCAGACTCAAAAAACACATGAAATGATGCCAGATGCAGGACAATCACAAACCAGTGGGTGGAAAGTCTTAGGATGCAGTGTTGGTGTAAGCATCTCAGCACTAGAAGAGGTCTCTACGTGACTTCTCCAGCTTCAGAAGTCTGGTTGTATCAGGGTAGGTCCATGTGGCTACTCCAGCTCAGGACACTAGCATAGTTCCATGTGTCTTGTCAGCTGCAATGTCTCCCAGGGAGTGAACCGAGAAAGAGACTATCTCTCATCTCCAAGGAGGTAATCCCAGAGTTATCCCAGAATCCTCGGGGTAAGGACATGCCACAGAGGCCTCATTGGTTGTGTTCTGATTGACAGGCTAGACTCCATCCCTGCATTCTTAATCATCAAATTATATATGATTATATAACTACCATGCCCATGGAATCTTTCAATATTGCAAATCAAGACTTGTTTTTTTCCCCTTGAGTTCTTCCAGTGTAAGGTTTGTTGAGCATTTTATTATAATATTTTGCTTTGTGTTTTCAAGCTGCTCTTGGAAATTTTTGTTCAGCTCTATTCATCATTTCTTCCATTCGCCTTTTAATGATAGTTTCCTTTCTTCAATTGTGATGCTCTTGATGTCATTATACAGCCCGTCTGGTCTTCTGTCATTAGTATTCAATACAGAAAATCTGTTCTTGAGTTGTTGAAATTAGGATGGGATGTACTCCAGTTGGTATTTTGGCTTTCATGGACTTGTTTTAATTTCCTTCCATTTCAATCTGAACTTACTTATGTAAAATTGATGGTCTGTTCCTCTGCTGGCCTGGTCTGGTTTTATATGCCAATACTGAACTTCTCTATTGACTCTTCCCACAGCTGTAGTGAATTTGATCTCTGATGGTTGCATCTGGAGACGGTCACATGCATAATCGCTATCAGTGTTGTTGAAAAAAGGTATTTCTATGAAGGAGTCTTTAGTTCTATCACCAAGAGCATATTTTCCAACTACTGCTCCTTCCTCGTTGTTTGCAATGTTTGCATTCCAATTGCCAATAATTATCAATGCACTTTGATTGTACATTTGATCAATTTCAGATGGAAGACATTGGTAGAATGCTTCCATGTCTTCGTTACTACCTTTCATGTCTCATCAGAAAAAATAAAGGTCCTTAAGGCGTTATTCGTGCAGGCTTTGTTCCATCAGTGTCCTTATGGCCGGTGCTATTTGGGAAGTCAGTTCTTCTTCATTTATTTATATTTTGAGTGCCTTCCGACCCGAGGGGCTCATCTTCTGGCACCATCTGTGACAATGTTTTGCTTCTGTGCATGAGGTTTTCAGCTTCTGACAATGTTTCAAAGTCATCCTTTGCCTAATTTCTCAGAAGTGGACAGCCGATTTCTTCTATGTAGTTGATTCTGAATCTGGAAAGTTCTGCTGAAAAAGTCCTCACTTTGGGTGACCCTGCTGGTATTGGAGATACCAGTGGCACAGCTTCCAACAGCATGGCTACCCAAGCCACCGCAGCCTGACAAACGGACAGACAAATGTGATCAAAATAGGAATTTATAGCAATAGCAAATATGATAATATTGAAAGAAAAGGCCTTTGAATCAAGAAATCCTGTCCTGTCTCAATAATTGAAGCCCTAATTCCCACCAGGAATAATGTATTAAGAAGAACAGAAAAGCACCTGATTGTCACTTGCAGACGTGATTGAATCCACAAGTTGACTCATACGAGGAGAAAGGTGAGAATAGGAAGGAAGGAAGGAAGCCGGGTTCCTGGGTCCGAAAGAAGAACCCCTAGGTGTCCTGTGCACCAGTCACCTCCCTCCCAGGCTAGGTGCAGGTTAGAAACAGAATCTTCAGATGGAGTTGAGTTACTGAGAACAGATTGTCCTGGGCTTGGCTTAGAAGCAAAATAACAAAATAGTTTAAAAGAAAAAAAAACGTTAATTAGTAGATTCCCAAGCCTTTCTTCTGAGCAATCCCTGGGTGGAATTGAACCTACAACCTTCCAGTTAGCAATCAAGCATGTTAACTATTTTCCCCACCCAGGGACTCTGTCTTTGGAGCAAGCAACTTGTTCTTACTGGCATTCACCATGGTGTCTGTACACAGGTCCCATTCATGAGACCGCAGAACCAGTACTTGGTTGAATGTTCTCCTGATGCCATCTTCAAATTCTGGGTAATTTTAAACCATGGTCTCTACATTTTTTGTATTGCATTGGATCCCACAAATTATGAAAGCAATTAGATCTAAAGCAATTCTGAGTGCCCAGCCGAGAACAGGCGTGGTATCACAACCCCCTGCTCACCAAGAATTGAGTGAAGCGGTGGTTGTGAGGCAGTGATTTACCTAAAGCAGCTTTGTAGTGGAGACCAGGAGGATGCACTAGTGAGATGCATGGAGCGATGGCTGCCCAGCGTTTCAGGAGTTTCTCTCAGCTGATGCTTTAACATCTCGTTTCTTGGAACTCCTGTTCGCACGGGAAAATACAGGGGGCGACCTTGAGCAATCTAAGATTCTTGTTTCCCACACACTACTATATGTAGCGCATATTAAAAACTAATATAAGTTCATTATTATTGATGAAATTAAAATATGGTGCTAAGCATATTGAAAGTACCATGGACTGCCAAAGGAACAAGCAAATCCTTCTTTGAAAAGCTCCCGCCAGACTGCTCCTTAGATACAAGTGCATTTCACTTACTTTGGACCTGTTGTCAGGAGAGACGAGTCCCTGGAGAAGGATATGATGCTTGGTAAAGTAGTTGGCAGGGGAAACGAGGAAGGTCCTTAATGAGATGGATTGACACAGTGATTGCAACAATGGCTCCAACAGAAGAACGATCGTGAAGATGGCGCAGGGACTGTTTCCTGCTGCTGTGCACGGGTCGCTGGGAGTCAGAACGACTCCACAGAGCGGAGCAGCAAGGACGCCTGTCTATCTAGACACTGCAAGGCATTTCTTGCACACATGGGTTCTGGACTAAAGTTTTCAATCTACTACTTTATAAACAAACATTATATGAGCTGGTTTATTTATAGGTGCATGCAGTGCTACACCCGTAAATACTCTGTTTCTTGGCTGTGAGTAGTTTTATTTAAATGTAAAGCTAAACGTTTTGTTGCTTCAACATAATGTAGTCGCTGTGCTCCTATTGGCAATTGTGTTAGGTGATGAGTTATTGTTTTCAGATGACTTTAGCTGAGCGATTCTCACCAAACTTAAGCAAATTTCTTGGCTTTGTTAATCCCAGACTCGTAATATTCAGCCTTCTCTTGTTAGGGTATGTCCTGGAAAGTCAGCATGCATATGTTAAACTCTGCATTACGGAACACAAGTATGGTAGTTATATGACCGTTTGTCAATTTGAGAGGATTATGAATAAAGGGGTGGGGTCTAGCCTGTCAGTCAGGTCATAGCCAGTGAGGCCTCTGTGTGGGCATGGCCTTCTCCTGAGGATTCTGGGAACTCCTGTATTTCCTTCTTAGAGGTTGGAGACACTCTCTCTCTTGACCCACTCCCTTGGAGACCCTTTACTGACAAGGCTCACTCCCTGTGGGACACCCCTGAGGAGCAGCCACATGGACCTACCCTAATACAGCCAGAGCCCTGCGGGCTGGAGAAACCACGTGGAGACCATTGCCAGAGCTGAGATGCTTGCAACACCACTGGATCCACAAGACCTCCCACCCACTGGCCTGTGTGCATGTTGTTTCGTGAGTCTGAAGAGGACTTTATAGATTGGTATCAGGCTAATATCAGACTTAGGGACTTGATCTGGACTGGGATGTTTTCTCAATATTCAACTGCTCTTGTATATACAGCTCTTTCCTATACACATATGAGTGTCTATGGATTTGTTTCTCTAGTCTGTCCGGACTAGCACCACGGGCAAATGTCTGGAACTGGAAAGGTGCAGGGTTTCAGGAGAGCTCTTTGTGCTGTGAAGGGGCATTCACATGCTCTCATTTGCCTTGTGTCAGAGGACAAAGCCCAGCACAGCCTCCCCACCCCCCACCCCACCCCACCTTCCAGGGCTCTCTAGCACTTGACCTGCGAGATGTCACTATCAGGAAATGGGAAGTGTGGTTTCAAAGGAACACCCGGTCAGAGGAAAATCAACTTACCATGAAATATGATATGGGGTTTTCCCCTTGAAAGTAAAATATTTTGAAATCTTATACCCAGATTTAAGTTGATGGGGAGGAAAGTAGGTAGAACAGGGTTTACTTTGTTAGAGAATGTGTTTTCAAGTGCCACAATGCCTTTACACAATGTATCGAGGGTCCATTTCTTCTCTGTCCTTGCCAGTGTCACATCCGTCTTTGCTAGTGTCCAGGTGCTTCATGGCATGCCACAACAGAGCAGGCATAGCATCCAAAGAGCAGGTGTCACGTGGGCATCGGCAAAGCAAGGTATAGGCCGAGAAAAGAAGATGGGACAGGGGCTGGGAGTGGAGTGGGCTGTGGAGAAGAGCGATGGCATAGCTTCTGGTTTACCACGCCAGAATGATCAGAACAAGTGTGGTAGCCCAGTTTTAAAATGATAAACACACCGGGCTGAAAGGACCCCTGAGAAGTCATGTGATCTATCCTCCAACCTCTGGGGAGGTTTTATCTAAACCATTTTTACCAAGAGATGTCTGTTGTGTCCTTAAACTTCTGCCGGTAGTGGATTTGACAGGCTCTCTAGTATCCCATTACAATGCTTTATAACCACAAGTGTCAGCCAGCCCCTACTTATACATCCATATCCTTTCCTCCTCTAGCTAAAACTCATTGCTTCCTGTTCTAGCTTTAGCAGAGAAATGCTCAGACAACTGGATACAGCTTCCGAATAACAATCGTTCCTATGTTTAAAGAGACATTAAGTGACCCATTTCTTTCTCTTCTGGAGACCAAACATCCTCAGGGGCTTCATCGATTGTGCATTCGCCCATTCCCCAGCTTCCTCTGAAGTTTCTAGCGTCTCAAGCTGGCTTTTTTCCTGGGCAGGGGTTCTGACTTGTGGGAGTTCCCAGCACGAAAGTCAGGTCCGTGATACTCCTTCTACATGGTTGACTTTGAATCTCTGGCCACATAAACACTGTACTGTGGAGCAGGAATATGTCACTGGATTCCGTGGAAATGTTTCAGGGCCGTTTCCGGTGACACCTCCCTGACAGTCCTCTGAGTTTTCAACTAAATTAGAGGGGAGAACGTGAGATATACCCGTCGGATTGCCAGAGCTGGGCTCAGCTAGCCAGGTCAAAAGGAAAATCAGATTGCTCCATGACACATTATGAAGAGATTTTAGGACCCAAGTCCAAGGCCCCTGGAAGGTCATTATTTATAAATCAGAACTGACTGCAGTGTCACAAGAATGATGCAATTTCTTTGGGCTCCTTGTCATTTTTAGACCTAGATATCAAGAATCATGACCTACCTCTTTTTCTCTAGCCCCCAAGGATAGATGCCCATTTCCAGGACAAAGGAGACACCTATTCCCAGGTTTCCGGGCAAGCCCAGACTTTTCTGAAAGGAGAAAGAGGAGCAGCTATGACTGATAGTTGAGTCTTAGACTAACCTTCTTCCCAAACACAACGCTCAGAAACTTTGTGTTTTAAAACTTTTGACCTGTGCAAATACTTGTCTTCTTCCCCGAGTTCTCCTTTCAGAATTGAGGAATGATGATTAACAGATGTAAGTAGGTGGGCATTGCTTCCAGGAACATCACAGCCATTTGTAATTGCAGTGACATACACCTTGTGCTTTGGCTTAGGCATTGGACTGGCAATCGCTAGGTTGGTGGTTAAAATCCACCCGCTGCTCCAGAGGAAAAAGAAGAGATTGGCTGCTCCAGTAAAGGCTTATAGCCTCAGAAACCCTGCACAGGACTGGTCTGAGTCAAAGCTGACACAATGAAAGCGGCTTGGGTTTTGCTTTTGTTGAGCCTAAATTGCACTGGAAGGAGCTATCAACCTCTTTTACAATAGCTAAGCATCGACAGAATCATTTCTATCACCGGGAAGTGTAATGTGTGTGACCACATTGTATAAAGTTTAAAGAAATCCTCATTCTTGCTGTAATTGCCAGAGTATGACAGGCTTCCAGAAAAACGGTTCGGACAGTGCTTCATGTGAAGGGTGTATTCTATTAACATTTCATGTTTATAATTATTCCCCAGTTTTACTTAGATTCAGATGAATAGAAGCCTTCTCACGGATCCTAACAGCTGATGGGCAGAGGTTAATTTGTCTGAACATGGACACATTAGCTTGTCACATCTGCTATTAATTGCAAACAGATATATTAGTCTAATTAAACATTGCAAGGAAGTGACCTAAATTGTTCAATGCCTGTTGCTATATCAACTCCACAATTAGCACACTTCGGGCTGCGTGTTTATCCTTGCTATGCTGATAGGAAGTAGCAGTCTTAACTCTCCAGCTAGTAACGGCTCTCGCAGTCCTCACCGACGAATGCTAACTAGGCTTGGAATGGAAAAATAAAACTCAAGTGTCATAAGCATGTGAATTTGCTGCTGAACTGTAGCCATCTCTACCCCACTGCCTTGACCAGGAGCATACACAAATGCTTATTTTCCGTGGTGGCGGCTTTCTAAGTGGGTTGAAGCCATTCTAAATTTGGAGCTCATTATTAGGACAAACAGTTGTGGTGCATCAATCGCTCATCACAATGAATTAAACAGGGAAGCAGCAACTGTGTGTTCATCAGATCATTCACAAGCAATTGGGGCTGAGACTGTATCTGCCTGCTCCATCCTGAGGTTGGTTTATGTTGTGACCTCTCCTTGTTCAGTGATGACCAGCTGTGCAGTAAATGGGTACATTTTAGGAATTAATCACTAGACAATGTAATTTTTTCTTTCTTTAATTTTTATTATCAGTGGTTTCTCCGGATATCACAGCTGTATCTGTGGGTCTGCACATACCTGCCTTCGAACATCTCCCCCTTAGAAAGGCACTCTGCAGGGTCAGTTCCTGGAATGGTACGCTCGGCCTACCTAATCCCTGCCACGTGCATCCAAAAACGCGAGGGAGCGGCGTTCATCTTATGAAAGACAGAGAAATCAATTGCGTGTAAATCTTTTAGTAAAAATGAAACAGGATCTTAGTTTACTAAAAGCAGATTGTTAAAAAGGAAGAAATCTCTAGATTTCACAGCAAATATTTTGCTTAGTAAGTCTGTTTTTAGAACAGCCTGTTTTTGACTATCCCCTCCAAAAGCTGAAATAGATAGCTTTGAATTGACACTCAAGATGTCAGGGCACATACTGTACCATCTCGCCAGAACCAGCAGCCCCGTGCAGAGCAGGCTTCTCAGACCTGGGAGTGCTGGTCAGGTGGCTCTGCTGCTGAGGCTGAACAGCGCTTCCAACAAAGAGCAGGTGGATTCTCTGTCTCCTTTCACCTTCTTTTCTTTGCTATTCAGTGCAGCAGTTTGGGTGCTTGGAACTAAATGCACTTTGTGTGCTTCTCCTAACAGTGGATCTTTTGAAAGATTGATGCAATTGGACCGCTTCTAGCAGAGACTGAGGGTCTGCAATATTGCTCTGGGAACCATTCCGCCGGCCTCTCTCTGATTCTGGACCTAGCTGTCCTCCTGGCAGAACCAGGTCTCCCCTGCCCTACTCTAAGCTTTCTGGTACAACTCTTCACGATTAAGGCAATGGGCTTTCACTCTGATCTTGACAGACGGATGTGCTGTAGGATTGTCAGTTCAGGAATGGAAGCCATCCACTCTGGGTTTTCTTTCTTTTTGGTTAGCTTTTCTTTCTTCTTCTCTCCCTCAGTTACCTCTCTTGAATCAGAAACGATCCTTTTGTTGAATCTATGTATGCTGCTCCTCTTTTGTGGTAGGAAAATTTGCTCTATTTTTCATTCAACACACACTAAGGCTAGTGGCGCGATGCTGAACTGGAAGTGAGCCCTGCCCTTGAGGAGCTCACCGTCTCTGGGCAAGTTGAGACAGACAGACTGGCTCCGATTCATGGGAGGAACGAATAGATACAATGCAAAGGGAGCACAGAGCAGGGAGCACACGAGAGAACACAGGCATGAAGGGTGCAGACATGCTGTAAATTACATCGTGCTCCCTTAAGCCGGGTGTTGGAAATTCCCACCCTGGTGCTAATGGTTCTAATCCTATTTATGAGGGTTTCTTTGTTAAGAGACTGTGTTAGTACAGGATGTTGTGAAAGTCTGGGGACTTTAGAGAAACAATTCCACAGAAACTCATGTATAAGAGAGAGTTGTATATAAAGGGTAAGTGCCCATCAAGAAAACACCTCAACCTAGTGCTGCCCCAACCCACAAGTCCAACATTAACCGGTATGTCTGACACCAATCCACAAAGTCTTCCTCCCTCTCGCAAAACACACACTATGATGCCGACTGCAAGAGGAAAGCCGAATTAGTGAACGTGTAAGCATCTCAGCGCTGGCAGGAGTCTCCAGACAGGTGCTCCAGCACCCAGGGCTGCATCAGGGTAGGTCCATGTGGCTTCTCCTTGGGGATGTCCTGCAGGACATGAGCCTTGCCAGCTGAAGCAGGGAACTGGCTAAGGCAGCTGCATCCTGGTCCGACCATCACAAAGCAAGAGAGCCAAGAACTAGAAAGACAAGGCTCACCAAGTCATTCATTTAGCTAATCGCCCTTCAATTAACCCCACATGTATTTATCGGCCAGGTTGGCACAATAAGCTTTAACTATATCAGATGTGTTTTAACCCAATCATCTTTGATATATAAGAACAGCAGCTTAGTCACGGCGAAGCAGGCACAGGGAGGGAATGCTAACTGTCCCTCCACATGAAGATCACCAAAGAGCCAAGGAAGCCAAGTACTCGGAGCGACCCTCTAGGGCAGAGGAGCCCTACCAGCATGGCTCTCTGAGACTGTTGCCCTTTACAGCAGCAGCTTCCCCATGGCGAGGCAGTTGCTTTCCAACTGTTAACCTCAAAATTAGCAGCCTGATTCATAACCCACCATGCTACCACAGGTCCAAGGAAGAGAAGCTGATAAAGTAGGAGAAGCTTTCCTTCTTTCACAGCCAACAGAAAGAGACAGCCTTCTCCTAGCACCGGCATCCTGGATTCACACTTCCAGCCTCCTAAACTGTGGTAAAATAGATTTGTTTGTTAAAACGGGTATGACATTGCCGGCTGTAGCAGCATTATATAACTAAGGCAAGTTGGAAGGTGACACATGAGGAGAGTTATGAGGAGGCTCATTAGCTTTTAATTAGGAATATTTAAGGAATCAAAGAATATTAGCAGCAAAATGCATTCATTAATCTGGTCCTCAATGGATGCATACAGAAGCCTGGCTAAGTCTAGGCTGCTAGCCGTGAGACTGACAGTCGAGTGCATGGTGTATCATTCTACTCTGTTTCACGTGGGGTCATGATGAATCAGAATCAATGGCTGATTTGGTTGGCTGATTTACTGGATGCTCGCCATGACTCTATCAATAGGGTTATAAACGCGAAGAGAAAGACAAAGGCTCTCTTGTGGGTCTTAGATTTTAGGTGGTGGGAGAAAGACAATTATCGAATACATCACTGAAATGTTAGGCGATGATGAATGCTTTGACCAATAAAAAACCGGAAAAAAGTATACGTATTGATGAAGATGGTGGTGATGGCAGCAAGCGGTGCTGCGTTATGAGGGGTAGTCAGATCCCACATAATGGGATGACTTGTTTATGCCACAGAACCATATGGGAGTTATTGGTTCAGCATTGGGTTTGCTAACCCTGTGATCTGAGGTTCAACGCCCCCTTGACTGCTTCTTAGGAGAAAGATCAGGCCATCTGTTCACGGAAAGACTTACAGTCTCTGAAACCCCGTGGAGCAGCTCGACTGTGGCCTAGGGGGCCAGTATGAGTTGCGTTCTGTGGGTTTGGTTTTCTTTGGGGTTTGGCACGTGACAACGGTGACATTGGTGAAGATGGTCTTTACAACAAATGGTGCTGTGCATGTGAATCGGCTGCATTATGAATTAAAAGGAATCTTGACTCCTACTCCATGCTGGTGACACGGGTGTTAAAGCGCTTGGCTGCTAATCAGAAGAAGAAAGAGGCAGCAGTCTGCTCCCATCAATATTGTAGCCTTGGGAATCCTGTAGAGTAGTTCTCATCTGCCCTACACAGATGTTGGCATCTACTCCAAGGCAGTGGGTTTGGTTTTTTATTTAGTCAGGGAAAGCGTGAGCAGGATGAAATGTTATTGAGCAGAAATTAAACAAAAATTCAACTTTAATAACTTGATACGAAGTTTGATGCTCATTCATTATACTTTAAGTTATTCTTTTACTCTAAATAGATAACTATTTTAGAAGAAAACTAATGTTAGAAAGCATAATTGTTAGAATCCTTTAAATTTGTTTTTATAAAATGATTGGATTTCTGCAATAATAAATCTGGCTCTCTGCTATCTTAAGACTTTCAGTTGCATAAGAACCACATTATCGATGCTCGGGGCCGTCAAGCTGACTTTCAGCTCACAGTTGCCTTTGGGACCGAGTAAAACAGCCTCATCACGGGAGCAGGTCACCACGTCTTTTTCCCGAGGAACCGCTGCGTGGGTTGGACCTACAAACCTTTTGGTCAAGGGGCAAGTACTTATCCCCAATGCTCCCAGGGCTCCCTCTGAGAACCATAGCTTTATACACGTTCTGTTTCTTGTGTCATCAGTAAGCTGTATCCCTCAAATAAGGAATAGAATACAGGTAGCAGTTTATTAGCCTGATTGATAGATTTTAATATGTACATGTATGGAATAAGATTTTTAATTGTTGCTTTTTACCTAGGTCCTGTAGATAAGTCTAGATCAATGATTCTAGAGCCTCATGTATGGAGGGAAGAAGGAAAATTGATGCATTTGAACAGACAGGCAAGGACTGGTGTTGGCCTTGGTAAGAGTTTGGACTTTCTTCCCATGGTGATAGGAAGCAAGTTACATGGTTCTGAGTTGGATGGAAGCCAACTGGAAGCTCATACCTATTTTTCAGGACCGACTCCACTGATTGGTTTGTTGGAAAACAAGTAATCAGATGAAAGAATTCTGCAAACTTTCCTTCCTGCCACCAACTGCAGACACTCGAGTGAATTCTGTGAAGGAGGGATTCCCAAACCATCTCAGACCAACCACCCTGTTCAGTGAGTGATCTGATCACCCAACACAAGAGTCTTAACTGAAGTGCAGCACAGTCATGTTTTTGTTCAAGAAAGGATTTCCTTTCGTTGGGACACAGTTTCCTTGTGGGGGAAGTTAGGGCAGCATCTGACTCCTTGGACTACAGAGGGGGAAGGAAAATCAAACTCCACATCAACCCAAGGCCCATTCCTATGAGGCAAAGGGTAGACCTGCCTCCACCTTCCAAACTTCGTTCCCAACCATGCCTCCTTCAGCGCTCCACTTGGTTGGATTTGATAATCTGCTGCAATGGCCACAATGAACTAACAGACAATACTCATGTTTGGGGGGTTTATGGGGAAGTTAGCATGTTATAATTCTGGATCAGAAACAGTTGTTGTACGGTCCAAAGGGCTTCTTCCCAACTCTGCTCATGGCTCCACCTCTCTGTCTGGCTCTCAGCCCCTCAGCCATGCAGCCCCTTGGCCTATGACTGCTCAAGCAACGTTAGAGATCTCGTTTCGCCCTGCTGGTAAATGCCCTATAGGCACTCCAATCCAACACAAACCTCGGCCTGAAGGTGGTGCTCAGTTCCAGCCCAGTCCACAAAGCCAGCTCCCAGATTAAGTTCCAGGAGGCAGCCTAATGTCTGAAGTCACTTGGGTTTGACTCATTCCACTGGCCTGGTAGCCCTCCTGTCTGATATGTGCTCCTGGTGCTGCTGCGTCTGTGTAGCTACTTCCTGCCATTTCTGTCCCATGTCCCACAGTCTGTGGTGCCACATCTCTTTTTCTTGAATTGGGGGAGGTTCAGGGCAGGAATCTTAGGGTTCAAAGGATAGGCTTCATTCCTGGCTCTTCTTTCTCGATGGTTTTGAGAACTCTGGTCTCTGTTTCTGAGATGGTTAATTTTAATCCTATCAACATGGCAAAATTGACCTATCCCCTTGTTTCATACTCTCTTTGCAAGGTCCCAATCATTTAGTAGGAGATACAAATGCTATAACTACAAGTGTGATAACTCTAGAAGGGTGATAAGAGGGACACCAAGAGAGATTTCATGTCACAACAAAAGCCTTGACTTTGTGACATTCATGAATAGAATGTCCCTAAGATACATTCAGATGGTATATTCTTTGCAATCAGACTGCCTGCTTTGGATCCTGGTTCTTCTACTTCTCGATCTATAACCTTGGATAATTTACTTGACCTGTCTTTATTCTTTAAAAAGTTAGTGCTAGAGGAAAATTGTATGTTTCATCGTTGCTACACTGCCCTCTGATTGGCTCATCTCCTCCCGGAGACTCTTCTGTAATGGGATGTCCAGTTGCCTAAAGATGGGTCTAGAGTCCCCAATCTGCACTCTCCCTCATTCACAATGATTTGATTTTCTTGTGCCTGATACCTGATCCCTTCGACACCTCATGATCACTTAGGCTGGTGTGCTTCTTCCATGAGGGCTTTGTTGCTTCTGAGCTAGATGGCCACTTGTTTACTTTCAAGACTTTAAGACCTCACATTCTATATCTTTTGTTAGCCGGGCACCATCGGCTTTCTTCACCACATTTTCTTATGCACCCATTTTGTCTTCAACAATCATGTTGGGAAGGTGAGCACACAATGATATGATTTTTTGTCCTTTGATGCCTGAAAACTGACTATCATGATCCCAATTTTACCTTACAAATCTGGGCTAGACAAGAGGATGTGCACTAGTACAGATAGAAACTTGAAACAAAGGGAATCCAGGATGGATGATCCCTTCAGAGTGATACATGGAGGGTGGGGTGGAAAGAGGGAACCGATTACAAGGATCTATATAAAACCTCCTCCCTGGGGTATGGACAACAGAAAAGTCGGTGAAGGGAGGCATTGAACAGCATAAAATATGACAAAATAATAATAATAATTTATACATTATCAAGGGTTCATGAGGGAAGGGTGGTGGGAGGGAGGGGGGACAATGAGGAGCTGATACCAAGGGCTTAAGTGGAAAGCAAATGTTTTGAGAATGATGAAGGCAATGAATGTACAGATGTGCTTTACACAATTGATGTATGTATGGATTGTGATAAGAGTTGTATGAGCCTCTAATAAAATGATTTTTTTAAAAAGTTAGCACTGGCATCTGCCTCAGAAGAATGTTGGGAACACTTAAGAAATGAACTTCATGCAAAATTAAGAACAAGAACTAGCGTATATTGTTGTTGTTTGCCATCAAGATGATTCCTACTGCTGGCATTCCTATATCACAGAAGAGAACTCCTGTATAGGTTTCCTTGGCTGGAATCTGTGCAGCACCAGATCACCAGGTCTTGTCAGCAGAGTGGTTGGTGGATTTGAACTACCAACCTTTTGCTTAACAGCTGAGTATTTAACATTTTGACCTGGGTAGAGGGGCCCTGGAAGCTGATCCAGAATGGCTATGCTAGGGCCTTCCATCATTCCCACCAAGTCAAAGCTCCACCCACTCCCAGGCTACTGCTCAGGCTGGATTCAGAGCCCCGGTCTCCTGCAGCTCTCAGGGGAGTAGAGTTCTAGGGAGAACCATCAGTTCTTGGCAGCCAGTGGCGAGTGGATGTGCCATTCTCTATTCCTCTGGACTGGGCTAGGTAGGGGCTGCCCCTCATTGCTCATAGTCTCCTAAATAAGTTCAGTTCCATTATTGGCAAAATATATTGTTTAAAATTGTAACATGGATATCAACTTCCATTTGTAAAATTTGAAAATACCATAAAACCAATACTGCCAGAGGCAGGGAATGAAGGTGGGAAGAGATAAAGGAACAAACAAGGTTGGGCATAATTGGACACAATACTTCATTATGCAAGACTCAATTGTATTCTTGCGCTGGAAAAAAACACACAAAACCCCCCAAAATTATCCAACAAGTTAGTCTTAAAACAAAACAAAAAAAAACCCCCACAGAGTTTCCAGATTTCAAGCCTCTGTCGGTGGACTCTGAAACCTTCTGTACAGAGAACCCCAAACCTCTGTATTGGAACACAGTGGCTTTTGTTTTGAAGAGAAGGCTGAGAGATAGGGAGTCCCAATTCTCTGGGCCCTAATGGGGTGAGTCATGGGGGCAGCATGTTTAAAATTACTGGTGTGTTGTAACCAGTATGGTAGGGGTGTGTGTGTGTGTTGGGGTGGGGGGAGGTGGAGGGAAGGAGAGGAGAGGAGGGAATGTATGAACAGATAGAGAAGGTTTTATAAAGCTTGGAGCTAAGGGCAGCAGTGGGTGAGATACTTGTCTGGTTTGCTGTTTTTAAATATATGGGGCAATTTATTGCTTTACTGCCTCAGTGCTGTGCACTTGTTCACTCCTCCCTGAAATCTCTGTTCCTATCCCATATATCACTTACAGAAGGAGAACTGGCGGTGCTGGAGGGTAGGAGTGGCAGCTAACCACAGATCGGTGGCCCCACCCCCAGAAGCTCTGCAGGAGAACAACGAGGCGGTCTGCTTCCATGCAGATGTACGGTCTCAGAAACCCTATACAGGACCCTCTGGCAGTGGGTATTGCTTTGCGTGGTATGTTCCTCGCCGCATTCAGGTATCTGCTCAAATGTCACCCCTGTGAGAGGCTACCCTGGCTAAGATATCCAAAGCAGCTTTCCTGATCCTTAATTATCACCTTGACCTCTTGTACATGTCTTCATTGCTCTTGTTAATCATTGAAATTACTATCTATCTGTCTCTTTCCCCAGAGTGTAAGTTATCTGAGGAGAGAGATTTGTGTTCCTTCTTCACTGCTACATCCTCAGACCCTACAGTAGGGCCTGTCAATCATGTGGTCACCAAGATTCTTAGGAGTCAGGAATGAATGAATGAATGAATGAATAGAAAATGGCTTCTTATGGCAACACAGACACTTTATCATTAAGGTTTTTGGTGAGGACTATCTTCTTGCTGGGGTTCCTAGGCAACAGCCGGGACTCAGCACGTCTCTTTCCCCTACCCGGTACCTCGGAGCGCTGACTCTCTCCTTCTGTCTAACGAAGACCAAAGCAGGTGCGACACTGAGCAAATTAGCAACACTTTTCTCATCCCTACCTGGGAAGCCGTGGAGCCGCCTTTCAATTAGAAGAATGTGTGCTCCATGGCTAAAGCAACAGAAGCCAGATTAACAAAGACCACGACGATCTGCCTCGGGTAATCCCAATTAACACGTTATGAGTCACAAGACTAGCAGCGAATCACGGATTGAACATCCTGGGGCACAGACGCACGAAGCAGTCATTCTCTGTGGTGGAAGAGCTAGCCGAAGGAGATGCCGCAGCAGCGAGGCCTCAGCAGACGTGTCTTTGTGTCTGAACTCAAACCCGATCACGTCTTTGAAAGACCCACAAGGTGTAAAAAGATCGACGCTAGAACCCTCCCTGCCTCTAGAGAGAAAGTAAGAAGTGAAATTGTACTATGGGAATATTTATCACAAGGAGCGTTAATGTCTGTTGACTACATTTCCATATTAGCAATCGTCCCCAAATAATCTTGCATCTTTCCAGCTGATGGTCATCCATTTGTATTCCGGGGGATGCTCTGGGGATACCCAGAAGTTGAGCACACGTAGCCAGGCGTGAGTGGATGCTTGGCTATTAGGCGGCGAAGCGTCTGTAGATCTTTTCGGGTTTCTAGAAGGTTCTGTTGCATTCGCTGGGGTTGTTCAGCCTGAGTAGAGAGGTTAAGAGGCTGCATCAACCACCGTGGATAAGGCTTTCCCTGTCCTTGTTCCCAGGGGATCACATCAACAACTGTTACTGTGAAGAGTGATTACAGATGTATGACCAGAGCGATAACGGAGCGTCAGCAACGATCTCCTGAAGTCTCTAGGTCAGTGGTTCTCAACTTGTGGGTCGCGACCCCTTTGAGGATCAAACGACCCTTTCACAGGGGTCACCTCAGAAAACACATATTTCCAATGGTCTTAGGAACTGAGACACTGCTCCTCTATCATCTCCAGGCGGGTCCAACCACATGCAGATACGCCCACATAGGAGTACCCTGCGTGAAGACTGTTACCCATGCTACACCATGCTTCAAGACAAAATTTCCTTTATTTGTCATTAGAAATAAATATGTAACAATATATAATTGCATATTGTTTTTGTGATTAATCACTATGCTTTAATGATATTCAATTTGTAACAATGAAAATACATCCTGCGTATCAGATCTCTACGTTACGATTCATAACAATAGCAAAATGACAATTATGAAGTAGCAACGGAAATAATTTTATGGTTGGGGGTCACCACAAAATGAGGAACTGTATGAAAGGGCTGTGGCATTAGGAAGATTGAGAACTGCTGCTCTAGGTTTAATGGGGCATGTAGTATGTTCTCAGCACTGTGTTAGGCATCGTGGGGATCTACAGGACATCTGTTGTGGACGGTTTGTGTGGATACATAAACCAAACAAATGAACAAAAAAACGAAAACCATCTTGTTGCTGTTGAATGAATCCAAACTCAAAGTGATACTATGTGTTACAGGGGAGAACTGTCTCATAGGGTTTCTTGGCTGTAATCTCTACAAAAGCAGCTCACCAGGCCTGGCTTCTGAGGCACCACTGGTTGGTTTTGAACCACTAAATTTCCAGCTAGTGCTTGAGCGCTTAGCCATTTACCCATCCAGCGGCTGCACTTAATGCCCCAGTTTCTCTATAACTATAGTGTATACAGTTGATAGGAATGCAACAATTAAAAAGCAGATGTTTGCCCAGTGGATTAAAACCATGATCTAAATAAATATTTTCTACTCACTTCAAATACAATGGCAGAGATTAATTCTTTTGGTTATAAAACACATTCCATGGAAACACGAATAAAAAGAAATCAGAAGTGGCTAACATTTCAATATTTGTGGGACACAGCAAGAGAAGGGCTGAGAGGGGCTAGATGACCCTGGTAACTTCCATTAGGCCTCACATCAATTCTAAAAGCTCAACTCTCAAGAAACTCGGGTCAGAGGGCTACATAAATGGAAGACAAGAACAAGATGAAGATGCCGCCAGGAATCAATGACACGGAAGCAACGAAGCAATAGAAACATGAAACAAAAATCAGTGTTTAGAAAATCTACAAACTGCTGGCAAGACAGAACAAAAATACAAAGTAAAAAAAAGAGATAAGGCATACATGGACAATATCAGGAATGATGGATAAAATGTTACCATAGACCCTGCAAACACCGAAAGGATGAGGGCGAGACAATGAACTAAATCAATCTGGAAAAACAAGAACCTATCACAACTTATCCAAAGTGAAGTAGATAGATCCGCTTATCAACCCAAAACTATAAATGCTTTGCTGCTTTCCATCAGCCAGTTTTGTTGTCGTTTGGTTTTCTTGAAGAAGAGCACCGGATCTTTTGCTCCTCAGAACACCCACATGGAGGTGCCCGGAGTTCAAGCTGGATTCAGAAGAGGACCTCACTAGGACATTACTGCTGATAGATCTGGACTGAAAGCAGAGAATGCCTGAAAGGTGTTTACCTATGTTTTATTGACTGCATTTGAAAGTGTGGATCATAAAAAATTATGGATAATGTTACAAAGAATGGGAGTTATAGAACACTTAATTGCGCGTGTTCATAACCTGTACATAGATTAAAAGGCAGCCTTTTGAACAGAAGAGGGGGATACTTTATGGTGTATCTGTTACTCCTGGTAGACTAGAGAAACAAATTCATAGACACTCATATGTAGAAAAGAAAGAACAGTTTAATATTGAGAAAACATCCCACCCTAGTCCAGATCAAGTCCATAAACCCAATATTAGACCATCTGTCAATACCAACCTATAAAGTCCTCTTCAAATTTATGAAACACATGCAATGATGCTGAATGCAGGAAGGTCACAGGCCAGTGGGTGCAAAGTCTTGTGGATGCAATGGTGGTGTAAGCATCTCAGCACTGACAGGGGTCTCCAGGTGGCTCCTCCAGTTCCCAGGGCAGGGGGTCTATCAGCAGAGTGCCATGTGTCTAGTCAGTAGAGCATCTCTCAGGGAGTCAGCAGAGAGAGAGAGAGAGAGTGTGTCTTCTTCCTCCAAGGAAGACATCTAGGAGTTCCCAGAATCCTTAGGAGAAGGCCATGCCCACATAGAAGCCTCATTGGCTCTATCCTGATGGACAGTCTAGACTCCACCCCTACACTTTTAATCCTCAAATTGCCACCAGATTATGTAACTACCACAGTGTAAAGTCAGGAGAGGTGTATCTTTTCACTGGACTTATCCGCTGAGCAAATAAGGACATATTAAGAAGAATATGGCACCAGGAGTAAAGGGAGACTCCTGAAGCACCTGAAACATGGAGCCAACCCAGCTGTGCTGCTTGACAGTGGGGGGACCTGAAGGGTCTACTGACAAAGGTCCAAGACTACAGCCTTCAGCGTGGATTACACTTCCACACAAAGAGAAGAGTTCTCCCAACTGCACCAATAAGCGTCCTTTTGATAAAAGGCAAAAATATCGATATTGTCAAGGATTTGTAATTTTTGGTTTAAGATCAGTGTTCTCGGTTGAATTGTGTCTTCCAAAAATATGAGCTGTGAATTCTTTTTTGTTTGTTTGTTTATCATTTTATAAGAGGCGCATACAACTCTTATCACAGTCCATACATACATCAATTGTGTAAAGCACATTTGTACATTCATTGCCCTCATCATTTTCAAAACACTTGCTCTCTACTTAAGCCTCTGGCATCAGCAACTCATTTTCCCCCCTCCCTCCCCACTTCCCACCTCTCTCATGAACCCTTGAATTCTAACCTCTGTGTCTATAGTTAAAATCCCATTTGAAAAAAAAAAAAAGGAGACTCTCAACTTATGTCTCACCCATTATACAAAACTTAATTCAAAATGCACTGAAATGTGAAAGTATAAGACTTTGGGAGGGGCAGGAGAAAAACTTGGGGTTGTAAAGTTAGGTAGAGTTCTCACGCTTGACACCAAAAGCACATTCCATAAAAGGAAAAGTTGATACTTTATTCATCAAGATTTTAAATCTTCCCCCCACCCTGTTCACTTCCTCACTCCTGTCAAGAAAAGAACAAAAAAAAGTTTGTTAAGAGAAAACACAAGTTACACCCTGGGAAAAAATAAGTGGGTGGTAAACTGCTTAACTGAATATATTGACTCTGTGAAGAACTGGATATATGTATATTGAATATATGAAGAACTTTCAAACTTCAACCAAAAATATCCCCCCAAACAAAAACCCTGGTAGCCTCCATTTGCATCTCTAGAACGACTCTCCATTCTGCTCTGGGCCCAGGAAGCTGAACTCTACAGAGCGCTGCATCCACGCTCCTCCTTGCCTTCTCAAAAACACAACATCCCCCAAACATACTTGCTATCCTTGAGCCGATGCTGACTCTTAGCTCCCCCATAGGGTATAACCATTCCCAGGAGCTTTTGAGACTGCATTACTTTGTGGTAGTAAGAAGCCCCATTTTTCTCCCAGAGTGTGGTTTTGAAATGCTGACCTTGCAAATAGCAGTCTGGTGCATAGGCACCATTGCACCAGGCCTCTTGTCAGATCGAGTGGGAAAGTGGGAGACAAACACGACGGAGGTGCAGGCAGTGCAGAGGTTGGGGGAACTGCCTCCCAGTTCTCTTCCGGCTGTGGTATGTTCGGGAGCGACCGTAGTTCTCTACCTCAGGCTATTGCATCTGCCCAACAGCTCCTTTTGCATAGCTGTAACTCTTGATTGCAACGTGTAGCATGTTATTTCTTCTTCCTCTTTAAATCTGGATAATAACAGCTCATTACTCTGGGACGTTCCCCGAGGATGACATTGCACTTGTTCATTCCTCCAACCCTGCCCACCTTCTGTAAAGAGCCCCTTCATTAGACTCTCTTCAAGTTCCCCGTGGTTGTGCATTTGTGACCGGCAGCTAGGCCACGAGAGCGGCAACCCTGAGCAGACACTTAGATACAGGAAACCAGAGGTCAGCGGAGAGGCCTACAATGACGCCAAGTTCCATGCTTGCTCAATTGGCATCATTTTACCGAATCTGGGAAGTAAGGGAAGTGGTTTCAGAACTCTCTCTATAGAGCTAGGCGATGCAAACAGTTAATGTGTAGTAGACCTGCCAATCAAAGGGCTGATGATTTGAGCTACCCAAAATGCCATCTGAAGAAAGGTGGGATTTTCTTCTACACATCAGCCATTGAAAACGCTGTAAAGTACATTTCTACTGTGACACACCTAAAGGGTTACCATGTGTGTCAGTCTGGGTACACTAGAGAAATAAATCCACAGAAACCCATATATACAAGAGAAAGTTTTATATGAAGGATAAGTGTACATCAAGAAAACATCCCAACCCAGTGCTGCCCAAGCCCACAAGTCCAATATTAGCCCATATGTCTGACACCAATCCACAAAGTCCTCCTCCATCTCACAAAACAGACACAATGGTGCCAACTTCAGGAGGAAAGCCGAGTCAGTGAATGTGTAAGCATCTCAGCACTGGCAGGGATCTCCAGATGGGTGCTCCAGCACCCAGGATTGCATCAGGGTAGGTCCATATGGCTTCTCCTCGGGGATGGCTTGCAGGAAGTGAGCCTAGCCAGCTGAAGCAAGGATCAGAAAGCAAGAGACCAGAGAACTAGAAAGGCAAGGCTCCCCAAGCCATTTACCTCTCCCACATGTGTTTATAGGCCAGGTTGGCCCAGTAAAATTTATCTCACCATGACAGCATTAATTCAATGACACCTTTCCCTTTTTCTTTTATTTTCTTATGGAGTTGTTTTAGTAGACTGGATGTGGTTGAATTTTAGGAGGCCAAGAAATTCAAGAGTGGATTAAAAAGTAGGGAAAACAGATATGGCTATGTTTTAAAGATATTTTTATTTAAATAGAGGGACTTCTAATAGTAGGTCCAAGCAAATTATTCTTAATGTACGGGATAGCTAAGTATGCTGAGAGGAAAGGTAGAGCAGGGGAAAGGAGAAATGGACTCTATATTAATAAGAGACACGGAGTAAACTCTCTGGAATCTGGGTTGGAGCCGTCATAGAATGGTTTACTATACCAAGGCTAGGAACTGAAATTTGAGAGGACCCATATTCCGTTGAGACTGGAGAAGGATGGTAAAGTTTATGACAGTAGAACCAAAAAGAAAGGTACAGATGGAGAGACATTATTTCTTATCTTTTATTTTGCTCTACAGTGAGTTCAAAACACACTTGCAAAGAAAAAGTACTTCTCTAGCCATGATCAGTTTGCTCTCTGTTTTAATTGCTGGGAAATTCTAGTAACGAATGCTTCACTTTTATGCGCAGAACCTACCCATCACCACTGTGTATTTACCTTACAAAATAGGTTATCAGTGTGTCCCCACACACAGACATTAGCACCATTCCTATTCTTTATGCCACTTACAGTTCTTATCTTATTTGTTAAGATATACACAAATTTGAGGCCATTTTAAATATAGATGACCAGGGACTATTGGTTTACTCTATATAATAATTTGGAAAACTAATCTGGAAAGAGATTTTAAGGCTCACGGAGTGCCCTTTAATTTAGTTTCCACAATGGAACTGTTAGGATACATTATGTTAGCAATTCCAGAGCAATAATATATAACGCAATTGGTGCACTAAATTTCCACGCCTTTAAATACATTTTTATCCTGGCAGGAAACTTGGAGATCATGCGGGTCGGTTTTTCTCATTTTATGGATGAAAAGATGGCAGCGCAAACAATTCTATAATGCAGGACTTCCACGGTTGTAAATCTTTACAGGAACAGACGTGTTGATCTATTTGAACCATTGGCTTTGCAATTAGTGGTCCAACTGAACAAATAAGAGTTGCCTCTGACTCATAGTGACCCTTTATCAGGTTTCCCAGGCGCTAGATCTTCATGGAGTAAGATCTTCATCTTTCTCCTGAAGAGTGGCTGCTGGGTTTGAACTACTGATCTTATATTTAGCAGCCTGACTCATCGCCCAATATACCACCAAGGCTCCTTAAATGACACTAGTTGGTGGATCTGAATCCAGGACTCCTGATTTCAGGTCTTTGATGCGGTACTGGGCTGCCTCCTTGTCAAGTCAAAACAACCATATCTTCAAGGGGTTTGACTTTATATCAGGTTCAGCTTGCCATGATGGCAATAAATAAATAAAACCCAAAAGCTCTCAAACGATAACTCTTCAAGAGACTCAAGTCCTTGAGAAATGCAGGCTTGGGGACAGAACTTGGGCTTGGCTTTGTGCATGCAGCCAGCTGCAGGGAAGGGTGGCTTCTCTGTGCCCCGTCTCTGGCCAGGCTCTTTCCATACAACTGTCCCAGTGACTCAGGGAGGCCAAGAGGGGCTTGGGAATGAGAGCCACCAAACCTCTGGAATTTTTCCCAGAAATGTGTCCTCTGAAACGTGCTGGCTGTGTGTTTTGTTTGTTTGTCACAGAAGATTCCTTTCTCCTCCCTCCCTCCCTTCCTTCCTCCCTCCCTTCCTTCCTCTCTCCCTCCCTCCCTTCCTTCCTTCCTTCCTTCCTTCCTTCCTTCCTTCCTTCCTTCCTTCCTCCCTCCCTCCCTCCCTCCCTCCCTCCCTCCCTTCCTCTCCCTCTCCCTCTTTTCTCTTGATGAGGAAAATATCTCTTCAGACCCTCCATGGTATTTCTCTTTGAAGTGGTTTTACAAAGATCATTTCTATGCTTTGTCACTTCTACATATAGTCTTATCTATTACTAATTTTTAATTTCTATTTTTGGAGTCCCTATTGATGTACCTGAATCCATCTCTATCTCTCTATCTCTCTCATCATCTAGCTCTATCATCTATAACTGAATACTGATAAAGAGGCACCTGCTGTAGTTCCTGTGGCCAGGCTGTAATATGACAGAAGAAGGGTGTAGTGTCCTCACTTGAGCAGTGAGTCGCTCACACAAGTGACATCTGTCCCTTCCAGCCGATGACCAGGAAGTGTAAAGGACGGGATTTCTCAGAATGGCAGGTGAGGAAAGCTGCATCTTCTACCTGAGACTACTAATACATGAGGAGATCATTTGTTCATTTAAAACTCAGTAAGTATTTATTGACAGTTTGGGGCTAACTAGGATGGAGGCGCAGGAGGCCTGGTAGCACATGTGGTTCACCTGTTTAAGGCAGACTCAGTGCAATTCAAAGATAGATTTCAGAACGAACAGACTTTGAATCAACCACATTTTTATACTGCTTATTTAAGATCTTAATTGCATGAATCTCACTTCATAAAATCAGTAACTGTAAGAAAATTACATTTTCTAAATTCCCCATTTTACTGTATACCCGAGGCACTCTTAAATGATCCTATTTCTCTTCTTATTAACATAACATTACTTTTCCTTTTACCTTCCTAAGGTCACATGGGCAAGAGTGGCAATTCTAGGACCCTACTGGTGCCTTTAAACTATGGCGTTGGTAAAGAATATTGACTATACCCACGGACTGCAAGAAGAATGGACATACCTATATTGGAAGAAATAAAATTATAATGTTCTTTAGAACTGAGGATGTCAAGATTTCTTCTCAAATACTTTGGACATGTTATCAGGAGGGACCAGACACTATAGAAGGACATGATGCTTAGCAAAGTCATGAGAAAAGAGGAGGACCCTCAACAAATATGGATTGACCCAGTGACTTCTACAGGCTCAAAGGCAGCAATACTTGTGAGATTATGCAGGATCAGGAGTGATCTGTTTTTATACCCACAGGGGCAGTGAGTCAGAAGGACTTGTGAGATGATGCAGGCTCATGAGTGATCTGTTTTTATGTTCACAGGAGCTGTGGGTCAGAATGACTCAATGGAGTGATCTGTTTTTATGTCCACAGGGGCAGTGAGTCACAAGGACTTGTGAGATGATGCAGGCTCAGGAGTGATCTGTTTTTATGTCCACAGGGGCAGTGGGTCGGAATGACTTGGTGAGTGTTGTCTGCAGTGGTCCCACGTTGGGCTGCGGTCCGTAAGGTCAGCAATTTGAAACCACCAGTCACTTTGTGGGAGAAAGATGTGGCTTCCTACTCCTGCACAGGGTCCCCGTCTCGGCAACGCACAGGGCAGTTCCACGCTTTCCTGTAGGGTGGGTTGGCATCTACTCGACGCCGTGAGTTTAATAGCAACACTTTTCTGGAAGCATTTTATGTGAGTTTTGATTAGTTAGAGTGGTTTGGCAGAATGCTGGGAAGGGGTCTTTTTTAACTTTGAGAAGTGCTCTTCGCTACACGTCAACACAGGAATCTTAAATAAGTGAACTTTCTGCAGTATTATGGGTATTGGAGGTTAGTAGCAGATACGGGCTTCTGGCTTCATTGTGCACATTCTTGGTGGAGCAGAAGGCGCACTGAGATCTAGATGAGCACCGAGTGAAGATGGCAGAAGTATCCGGCAGGAGAGAGTGGATTGTCCAAAGGCCTGTGGGTCAGAGAACATGATGTGTTTAGGCGGTGCCTGGAATGGCTCTTGGGAAAATTGAGAACGAGGCTAAGGGGAATGAGGCAAGTTTTAAAGGCAACAGAGTAGTATAGGGAGCTATTTGCACTCCAGTTGTTATTCTGATTTACCAGAATTTTAAAATTTTGATTCTTTTGTGGTTTCATTATGCTAACCATGGCTGAACCAATTCAAGCCTGTTTTTAGCTTTCCCATCGCAAATTTTATTCTTCAAATTCATCTGAGGAAATATGGATACCAAGTTTGTCCTTAAATTGCAAATAATATTACATTTTAATATTAATTAGAATTATTTCTTACCAAACACCGATCAGTGATTAAACCCAAAGTGACAATAATGTTCAATTTTTATTAGTCTCAAAACATTTCAATACAAATAAAATCATGATGTAAATATATGATTATTTTATTAAATTCTATTTCTAAAAATATACTAAAATTTGCTGCAGCACTGAGTTGCTTTAAAAAGAAGATTGTGGCAAAAACACTTTTACTGCATAAATATTAAAGATTCAAAATACTTTCTTAGTAGCAAATTCGCAACCTAATACTATAAAATATACTGATCAAAGTTCATTTTTATGTGATACTAGATGAAGATTACTTATTTATCATTTTATTGGGAACTCCTACAGATATCACATAACTTTCCATAGTTCAATCACATCAAGCAGTATTGTACAATTGCTACCACAGTCAATTTCAAAACATTTTCTTTCTTCGTGAACTCCTTGATATCAGTTCCCCTTTGTCCCTTCCCTACCCCATCCTCACCCCCAGGAACCCTTATTCTTGCTGCATCTTACACCATCCAATATATCCACTTACACACAATTCTGTTGTTTTCTCCCCTCAGTGGGGTTTTACAGTCCTTGGTGCTATCAGCTCCCACTCCCACCTTGTTTCACATTCCACCAGAGAACCATTACTCCTGTTACTGCTTCTGAAGGATGTCTATCTTGGCTTTCGTGTATCCAATGATCTTAATTATACAAATGAACACACACAAGTCTTTGATGAATGAGGTATAACAAAAACCCTAATAGTAAGGGGAGGAAATATTAAAGAACTAGAGAATATTTGTGTATTTCTTTAGTGCTATACCGCACCCTGGATTTATCATTGCGCTTCTTCCATGTGGGCTTTGTTGCTTCCCTGCTGGCTGCTAGTTTCACTACAAGTCTGTAAGGCCCCTGACACTGTAACTCTTAATAGCTGGGCACCATCAGCTTTCTTAACATTGCTTATGCAACCATTTTGTCTTCAGCAATCCTACCAGGATGGTGAGTATCATGCATTGCCACATTATTGAAATGAAACGTTCCTGTATTGAGGTAAGATTTAAGTTGAGGCCTAAAATCCATCTGCTTCCTGTGGTATTTGCATTTATATACATATATAAATAAATATACCTATATTTAACTAATTCTATCTATATATTTACACTTATACATAGATATGTGTACCTGTGTATATTTTTCTTTCCGCATATTCTTTTTCTTTCCTCCAGCCCCACTATGGTGTTTACCCATTGTTCACCTCTCAGTAATTCCTTTCAGATACAGTTCTATTGCATAGAAACCACTGAAACTTGATCATGGGATCTAGATAAGCTATTTCTAATGTGTTATCATTTTTAATAACTTTCCTCTGACATTAAAATTTTTAATCAACATGATTCCAAATAGATTATTAAGAGTTTTTAACTTTAGCTTAGTTTCCACCCAAATACCTAAAACATCACTCATAGAGATCTTTCATTTTGCACTCTCTGGTAACTATTTAAGGCTTCAAAATTATTTGACAAATTCCCAATAGCCATTAGAAAAGTAATATTTCATATAATTCTCAGTTATTGCATTGCAGAGAATTTTTCTTCCTTATAAAGTTTCTTGTTGTTATATGCATTCTTTCCATCTTCTTTAAGACCTCCTATGTCATTAAATGTTTCTCCCATGGAATCTTTCAACATGGGAACTTGAGGCTTGGGTGTTTTCTTGAGTTCTTTCAGTTTCAGATAAGCTGAGCAGGTTCTCCCATTTTGGTTTTCTAACTCCAGGTCTTGGCACAGTTCATTAGAGTATTTCACTTTATCTTCTTGACCTGCCCTTTGAAATTTTCTATTCAGCTCTTCGACTTCATCTTTTCTTCCACTAGCTTTAGCTGCTCTATGATTGAGAGCAAGTTTCAGAGTTTCTTCTGACACTGGCTTTGATCTTTTCTTTCTTTCCTATCTTTTTGATGACCTTTGTTTTCTTCATGATGATGTTCTTAATGTCCTTCAACAGCTCATCAGAACTTCCTGTCATTCACGTCCAATGCTCCGAATCTGTTTTGGAGAGGTTCTGCAAATTCAGGTGGGGTAGGCGTAGGGGTGTGTTTTGGCTCTTGTGTATTTCTTTCCATTATCTTCAGCTTTACCTTGAAATTAACATATGAGCAATAGATGGTCTGTTCCACAATCAGCCCCTGGCCTGCTTTTAACTGCTGATACTGAGTCTCTTTATTTTCTTTTCCCACAGATGTAGTCTATTTTATTTCTGTGCATTCTCTCTGGGGAATTCCATGTGTATAGTTGCCTTTTGTTTTGTTGAAAAAAAGGTATTTGAAATGAGCAAGTCCTTGGTCTTGCAAATTTCTATTATGTGATCTCCAGCTGTTCTATCTCCAAGTCCTTATTTTCCATTTACTTTTCCTTCCTCTTTTTCTCTCACTTTTGCATTCCAATCACCAATAATTATCATTGCATCTCGATTGCATGTGTTTGATCAATTTCAGACCGAAGACATTGGTAAAATTTTTATTTATTTATCACTAGGTTGGGTGGTTGGTGCATAAAGTTGAATAATATTTGTATTTATTAGAATTCCTTGAAGACACATAAATACAATCCTATCACAGAGAATAATATTGAAATGTCATCTCAGAAAATGAATACAACACCATTCCTCTTGATTGTGATATTACTGGCATAGTAAATCATATGATTTTCTGATTCAATGTGGCTAGAACCAGTCCATTTCAGCTCACCAATACCTCTTTATGTATTCCATTTCATTTTTGATGACTTCCAAATTTCCTAGTTTTATACTTTGCACATTTCAAGTTCATATTATTACCTATTTTTTGCAGCTGATTCTCCTTACCTTGAGCTGTGTCCATGAGCAAATGAAGACCCCCAAACACTCTACTCCCACAGGCTTTACTCCACTCAAGTCACCATGGTCGACTCAGCTGCAGGAAATCAGCTCCTCTTCGGTTCCATTTTGAGTGCCCCCAAATCGAGGGGCATGTCCTCCAATACTAACTCCAACAGTGTTTTGCTTCCATTCATTAGGCCTTCAGTCTCTGACAATGTTACCACGCACAGCAGTGTGTTTCCGTGGCTACTTCCTCCAAAGTGAGCAGCTGAGTCCTTGGTTGTCTGTTCTTAGTCTGGAAGCTCTGCTGAAACCTGTTTCTTTGGGGGAGCATTCTTTCATTTGAAATATTGGTGACATAGCTTCCAGGACTACAGACGAACACAAGCCACCACAGAACAACAACCTTACAGAGAAGTGGTGGTGTTCATTTTCTAACATGGTATAATTTTTCCCTCCCTGTAAGGCAATCTATTACAGGTTTCTTTAAATTGCTTTCTGAAAATTCGGTAGACAATGGTGGAATGCAAAATACAAAATGTGAGTTCATAACACCATCCTCAATTTTTTCCTGTTTAGCATCCTTTACTGCATTTTAATAACTAAATGCAGCGCATGCAGCACATGTTAAACCAGTAGATATTTTCTTATAAACCTTGTCAAGTTCACCATAATGTCCAATGGTTAATGCCTGCAGACCCAAGTGCATTAAGTCAGTCTTCAAAATTGTCATTTCCCCTGACATTTACCATTCATTTTCACTATCATTGCTGAGCAAATCAGTAAATTTAACCATAATAAAACCATTATCCATAATTCCTGAATAAATCTTTTGTAAATCAATGTTGTACTTTTAACTCTCATTCCCACTGTCACTAGCTACATTTAATAATATTGTGTGAACTGAATTTTAGTTCCTGGAATTGACTGACACAGTCTACTAGTAATATAACCTTTTAGAAAGAATACTCATTTTTCAAGATTAGCACTCATTTTGAAGCTAAGTTTTAGGACAACCAAAACCAAACTCAGTGTCATCGAGTCAATTGTGACTCATGGAGGCCCAATAGGACAGGGCAGAGCTGCTCGTGTGGGTTTCTGAGACTGTAACTCTTTATGAGAGTAGAAAGCTCCATCTTTCTCCCATGGAGTGCCTGATGGTTTTGAACTGTGAACCTTGAGCATTGCAGCCCAACTGGTAACCCTATGCCACCAGGGCTCCAAGTTTTAGGACAAATAAAGTAGTATTTCCCTAATATTTCCTAAATTGGCTGAAAAATTGTCAGCAATTGAAAGCTATAATTGAATTTAAAATTTGGAAGTGTCCTTATTATACATTGAACTTAAATGAACTGTTGTTAATAGTAACTAATTTACCACATTCCTGATAATTGTTAGTTCATCTGTCTTAACACGAGGCATTCTGGAACAGGAAACTCAATTTGTATTTGTTTTTGTTGTTTCTTTGGAACATTTCTGACATGCCAATCTTCTTTTACTGCACTGTGTTCATCTGGTGATGAATCAGGTGACTCTAGAGCTGCCTGTATGGCTGTCAACCATATCATGCTGCCAATTTAGGATGTGCTTTCATTTTCAATCTTTTAGTACTTGAAAAAATTCACCCTGTATAGAATTAAAGGGATAAGAAATAATTTCAATCATATTGATATGAGAGCAGATTAGTCACTATATAGGGTTCCTAAGAGTCAGAATCTGCTTGATGGGAGTGGGTTTATTACATTATTATAAAGACAAGGTTAAGAGTTTTATAACATTAAATTAATAGATTTCATAAATACATTTGTAGAAATGAATGAGAGCCAACCCCCCCCCCCCTCCAAAAAAAAGTAAGAAAGAAATCAACTGACTGCCATTGAGTTGGCTCCAACTCACAGTGACCTTAGGACAGGGTAGTGCTGCCCTGTGGGTTTCTGAGTCTGTGACTCTTTACAAGAGTGGGAAGCCTTGTGTTACTCCCACAGAGCAGCTGGTGGCTTTGAATTGCTGACCTTGCAGTTAGCAGCTCCAGGTGTGACCCACTATGCCACCAGGCTCTTGAAGGAGAGCTAGTATACAGAAAAGTACTTGTAGTAACATATCATCAGTATATTAGAAAACACGAACCAGAGAAACGGATTTCAAATCCAAGGGGTTGCCAATTCCTTCCATTTAAAATCCCCCTTTACAATGGTCTCATACAGCACGATTTGAAGGAAAATTCTACAGGCTTTCTACTCCTGTCAAAACCCACAGCCTTGGAAACCCACAGGGGTTTCCCACCCTGGCCTGTCAAGTAGCCACGAGTTGGTGTTGATTCACCGGCTATGAAATACATGGATAGTGATGGCAACGGGGTTTTTAAAAGTGAAATAATGGCCTGTTTTAATTGTTGGTGTTTCCTAACATTTTAGTTTATGAGAAAAATATTAAATGTAAACACATAAATACAAACAATGTGAAAAGTACATCTAAATTGAGGTTCAATACAAGAATGGAATCATCGGCCGTTGTAGACTATTTTCTATTGAGTGAATTTAAATATCACACCTTAAAAGGGAAATAACATATCCTTAAAATAGTTACACTCACCTGACAAATGTCCTCTCACATGAAACTCTGTCCAGAACTCCATGCCATTTAATCAGCTCTTTGAAGTTTCTGAGGAGGAGTGTTCTAACTGGCTGAGCATGTATGTCTCCTATGTTCCGTAGCTGTGAGGCCAAGCACAAAGCAGAACTCGGGAACTCTGGTCTGCGAGTCCTCTTGACTCACAGCAGTTAACTGCTACAGCTGCCTGCAAACACTGCTTGTTGAACCAACCCTTACCAAGCACTGCCTAGAGAAACACTGGGTGTGTGTGTGCACCGGATGAAAATCCAACACAAATGAAATTAAAAACACCAGAGCAAAAAGAACAACACTTTTTCCTGATTGTGTTTCAGAAAAAATGATATTTTCCATTCAGGATTTTGTTTGTTTGTTTTACTCCAGTGTGTTTTGGGGGGGGGCAAAGGTGGGTGGTGAATTTCAGTGTTTTCAGTTTCATTCTGGCTCGAAGTCCTGATGTTGAGGCAAACAACCTTTCCACAGAGAGGCACTTCAAAGGGCTAAGTGGGGCACGGGACACACGTGGATGTGTGGGTTTTGTGGAAGGTGCAGCACTGGGTATGGGGAAACCAGAGAGAAGTCCACCTCAGTAATCAAGCCAGAGGAAAACATAAAGCCCGAGTCAAAACAGTATCCCTGGAGCTGAAGAGAAGGGTGCACCGGGGAGATTGGATGCAGGCAACGTTAACAGGGCGTGAGACCACTTATAGGTGAACTGAAGGACTGGGGGGAGGAGGCTATTGTTTCCTGGACAGCACGTGGATGGTGACTCCATTTACCTAGTGGGCAATTCAGCAACTCGGGAGAGATGGACTGAGAGCAACAGCAACAGGGACCCCCGGTCAGTACATGCAAACAAAGCCGTGCCACTCATTGTCCGGGACACGTATGACTCGATCCATTCTTACAGCAGCCCCGAGCTGCAGCCACGCTCATCGCCCAGAGTTTGTAGATGAGAAAGAGCAAGGCGCACAGGGGTTAAATCATGTGCCAGTTTGCCGCCACTAAGTGAGAGAGTCAGAATTGGAATTTGGAGAGTCTGGCAAGGCATTCTGTGCTCTTGGCCACTGTACTGTCCTGGGAATCAGATGATGGGCTACATTGGGGGCGTCTCCAATTTAGGACGCTCATAGAACACTCCAGTGGAAGGTTAGCCCAGGTCGTCTAGAGAAACAAAGCCAGTGATACTCATATATAAATAAGAAAGGTTTATATCAAGAAGTAATGTTATATCAAGAAAGCATCCCAGCCAAGTCCAACTCAAGTCCGTAAGTCCAATGTTAGCCAGGGCCCTCTTCAGACTATGCAGTTGCACGCAGATGCCTCCGAAAGGTGAATTGGGATGCAGCACGATCAGATCACAGGCTGGTGGGTGCCGAGTCAAATGAATCCATGATCGGTGGAAACCTAGCAGGGCCCTGGCAGCTCTCAGAGTTCGGTGACAGATGGAGAGTCCCAGCAAGGATGAAAGGGAAGGGCAAGAGAGAGAGAAAGGAGGGGGTCCCCAGTGTCTCTTATAAAAAGGCCGCATCTCCCAGGAGGCATCATCAGTCGGTGATCTGGTTGATGGATTGGACTTCACACCTCCACAAATGCAGGTTGACATAAAATCTAAGTACCACAGCGACAACTTCCAATAGGAGAGGTGCACATGCGTGTGTCTGGCGCTCAGGACAGAGATTTAAACTCCTCTGCCAAGAACAAGGCACATGGAAACGGGCTCTTCAGCAGCGGAAGAGCCAGGAGCAGAAGCTCACAGTCTGCTTATCTTCTTGGTTCTCAAGATGCCGCACATGAACTTTTTGAACTGACTCTCCATTATATGCCTAATCTTATGGATTTGAGATTTTAGCAAGCACTGATCGAAACCACTGGGCATCCGTTTAGGAGAGAGACTGTGCTTCTAAAACTGGCCCAGCACCTTAGATGTTTTTCTGGAATCAGGTAGTGAGATGATTAAACAGAGAAAGTACAAGCAGGACTCTCACTTGTCATATGTTTCTGGATACAGCAAGAGATAAGCCCTGATATGGAAAGAGGCTGGCAGAATTAGTAGGGGGAAAGCTTGCCTCAAGGTAGAGGAAATAACCAAATTAAATGGGCTGCTTGCAGGCACGAGTCTACTGTGGGCTAATTTGTTTCCTGCAAAAAGGAAGGGGGAAAAAAACGCAACTCATTTTTGTCCCCTTAAATTTTAAACAGGCACTGTGTAATTGCACTTTCCGTCTTTTAAGATGGTTGCTTGGGCAGAGAAAGAGCGGGAGAGGGAGGGAGAGAGTGGGAACCAGAGAGCACCAGCCCAGCCTTGGGCTCCATCTCTGTGCTTATCAGGGATGCTAATGACACCCCTCCTGCCAGCACAACCAGGAGATGAGTAGGTTTCATCGACGCATCTTCTCTTTGAAATATCAAGGCCTGCTCTTTTTGCGAGGAAAATTCCAACTTGGGTTTCTTTCATCTCTGACTCTGCACAAGAAGCTATAGTTTAACGGCACTTAGTGGACCAAATGATTAAATGTTGACCTCATCTGCAGGCTGAACCCAGACAGGAGACAGAGAAAGCATGTAGCCTGTACTACCCGGCCACATGTTTATATTTTTACCAAGCCCTGCAGGACATGTATTCATCCATCATCAATTTGCAGAAAGCTCATTATGGGCCAAGCCCTGCATTAGATGCTGGGGAAACAACCGAGAGCAGAGGCTGATAATCTGTGTGGGAAGAGAGGTCCAGGGGCCATGACTGTGCAGTGCGGTAAGAGAGGGTCTGGGAGTCCATGCAGGGTTCGTTCCACACACACAAGGGACACATGGCCACGACAGGAGGTCCTGGGAAAAGCCTCCAACAGGAGTGAAACACAAGCAGAAAGCCAAGCAGGAATTAGGCTGAGCGGGTAAGAGGAAAGGCAAGGGCTCCACATTGTGGAAATAAGATGTTCCCGCGTCTTCGGGTTAGGAGCAAATGACCCCTGTGACCTCCCTGTGGGTTCCCGAGACTGTTGCTGTTAACAGGAGTAAAAAGCCCAGTCTTTCTCCCGAGGAGATGCTGGCGGTTTTGAACTGCCAACCATGCAGATCACAGCCCAACTCATAACCACTACACCACCAGGGCTCTTCAGGTCTGAAAGAAGGTGGCATATGGAGAATGCACGAAGCATGACTAGAGAATATGAGGATGGAGGATGGAAGGGGGAGACAGGGTGGCTAGAGGCAACACTGGAGAGATAAGCAGAGGGTTTGGGGGCAACAGCCTTTGTCTTTAGCCCAAGGAGTCTTTCCCTTGGATTACAATTATGGTTAAGTATCATTAAATCTGTCCAGACTCATATTAAATTCCTCACAGTTGCTGCTAAAGTTGAGCCCCTTGTTGCAGCCACTATGCCAATCTATCTCGGAGGGTCTACCTCTTTTTCGATGGTAGTAGTTACACGACGGGCTTCAACGTGCAAGGTTGGGAGTTTGAAACCACCATCCCCTCTATGAGAGAAGGATGGGGCTTTCTATTCCCATAATTACTCAGTCCCTATGAGTAGGCATCAGACTCCAGGACTTTGTTTTCTCTACTTTTCCAATCATGATGTCCTGAAAACAATGTCCAAAGTCCTGTCGACATCCTCACTTCTAAGTAGCATCTCAACTTCACTTGTTACAATATTAAGACATTAGAGCATTTTGATCAAGTAAATGACAAGATCAAATTTACATTTTAGAAATACTGTACTGGCTATGGTGTGGGTAATTGCTCAGTGTTTCCCAAACTGGGGCTACTAGCTCCTGGGGGCGCGGCACTGGACCCATCCAGGGATCGGGTGCCAAAGCAGAAACCTGCATTTTATTCTGATAATGGGCTATCCAACAAAAGTTTTTAATTGCCAGAGGCTCTGAGAAATTGTATTTTTGTGAAAAGGGGGCAGTGGGCCAAATAAGTTTGGGAATCTATGCCTTAAATAATACACACTTAGCGAGGCAACTAGGAGGTCGCTGTAGATACTGGTAGGAGACAGGTAGGAGTAGCGGCTAGCCTGAATTAAGGTGGGCATCTTCTATAGTCATTAAGAAGGAAAAACGCTAGGACCTGGAAGATGATTGGCTTCGTGGAATTAGAATGAGGTGCAGACCAAGGGTAATAGCGGAATTGTTTAGTACGGCTGTGCAGAGGGTGCAGAGGAAAGCCTGTTCTCAGCGCTAGGAGGGTGTCTGCAGGCTACACTTGCTTTGCCTGCTCTGTGGGGTTCCTAACAACTACGGGTAAAACAGGCTGGACAATCTCATCTTGTTTCTCATTCCACGACTTTATTCAGTAAGTTTATTACACACCATCTATGCCCTTGAGGAGCATGCAGAAAGCGAAACCATTAATTATATAATAGTTTGCCTCAGCGCATTTGGGTAGGAACATAGAGAATCGGAAGGGTTTGCAGGTTCACAGGCCTGCTTGGTATTCCTCTCTCATTCAGGAGAAAGCAGGCAACTCAATACGCACTAGAAGCCCTTTGATGGCTGAATTCATGTTTATGTGACAGACACACCTCTCTCTTGAGTTCCAGACATGTCTTCCTAATTGCATGCTAAAACCCTTGAACAGAATATTTTTTAAAAGCATGAAACTTAGAATTTCCAAATACAGCTAATGACATTTCCTTCTGTATTTCCTGTCTTGGAGACCTACCAAGCACTCGAGGTAAACACGTCAAAGCCAATCATGACTTCTTCTACATCACGTTCTGTGTGTTCCTTCTGGTCCAGGTGTGCAGGAGAAGTTGTCAGCTCAACACCCAGCATATATCAATATCCCATTTTTACTTCCCTAGTTCATAATTGGCCTAATTGGCTTAATTTCTTCCTTGGACTATTCTGTAGTCTCATAATGGTCTCTATTATTCCACTACATTTATTATGCTCTCATGAGGTTACAATGTCAAAAGCAAGTCAGACTATGTGATACTTAGAACTCTCCATATTAAAAATTAAAATAAATATTAAATAAAATTTCCTTAACAAGGTTCTTCCCAATCAGACCTCAAATTATGATTTTAGTCTCTCTCCCACAGTACACTATGAACTCCACTAGGACAGAAACTAGGCCACGTTCATCTCTGTATCTCTGAATGTCTAGTGCAGTATATGAAATAGAGCATTTTGTTGATAAATATTTGTTGAACGATCAGGGACATAACTATGACACCTTCCCACCACATACATCTACTTCCTCTCTAGTTAAAACAGTTTGTGATGCATATTGCTACAGGCAACATAGCTTTGGCCTTGTGGTTTCATGAAGCTTCCCCACCACCATCAACATCTGCTCTAGAATTGCAGTGAGTATCTGGTCCTTCATTGGCCACTTACTGCTGGTGATGGGTGATGCATGAAACAGGGAGAAACTTTCCACGCCCACAGGTGAGTCTGCCCTCATATCAGAGCAGTTTCAAAGAAGACTTGAAACCAGCAATGGATTTGTAAGGACTGAGCTGATGATTATGTATTTTTTCCAATCATTTTATTGGGGGCTCATACAATTCTTATCACAATGCATCCATCCATCCATTGTGTCAAGCACATTTGTACATTTGTTGCCATCATCATTCTCAAAACATTTGCTTTTTATTTAAGCCCTTAATATCAGCTCTTCCTTTCCCCCTCCCTCCCCACTCTCCCTCCCTCATGAACCCTTAATAATTCATAAATTATTATTATTTTGTCATATCTTACACTGTCTGACGTCTCCCTTCACCTTCTGTTGTTCATCCCTCACGGAGGAAGTTATATGTAGATCCTTATAATCGGTTCCCCCTTTCTACCCCACCTTCCCTCCACCTTCCAGGTATTGCCACTCTCACTACTGGTCCTGAAGGGGTCATCTGTCCTGGATTCCCTGTGTTTCCAGTTGCTATCTGTACCAATGTACATCCTCTGGTCTAGTCAGATTTGTAAGGTAGAATTGGGATCATGATAGTTGTGGAGCAGGAAGCATTTGAGAACTAGAGGAAAGTCATAGGTTTCATCATTACTCCCCTGCACCCTGACTGGCTCATCTTCCCACAACCCATCATTAATGGGGTGTCCAGTTGCCCACAGATGGGCTTTGAGTCTCCAATTTGCACTCACCCTCATTTACAATGATATGATTTTTTTTTGTTCTTTGATGCCTGATACCTGGTCCTTTCAACACCACATGGTCACACAGACTGGCGTGCTTCTTCCATGTGGGTTTTGGTGCTTCTGAGCTAGATGGCTGCTTATTTATCTGCAAGCCTTTAAGACCCCAGACACTGTATCTTTCGATAGCCGGCACCATCAGCTTTCTTCACCACATTTTCTCATGCACACATTTGTCTTCAGCTATAATATCCGGAAGGTGTGTAACATAGAATGCCAATTTAATAGAACAACGTGTTCTTGCATTGAGTATGTACTTGAGTGGAGGTCCAATGTTCATCTGCTGACTTAATACTAAACCTATAAATATATGCACATAGATCAATTTCCTCACCATCCTATATAAATATATTTACATATGTACATGCCTGTCTTTAGACCTTAATAAATACCCTATGTCTCGTAGTTCTTTCCTCTATTTGTTTTTACTTTCCTCTTGTCCCACAATCATGCTCAGCCTTCATTTGGGGTTCAGTAATTTTTCTCAGTTACCTTGCCCTTGCTGAATCCCTACCAGGCCTCTCATACCCTCCTTGCCACTAATTTTGGATCACTTGTTGCTCCCCTGTCCCTGGGTTGGTCAGCACCACTCCTTACCCCCGCCTCCCCCTCTCCCGTGTCCCCCTGGAACCATTGGTCCTGTTTGTTTGTTTTCTCCTCCCGACGGTTCATCCAGCCTAGCTTATCTAGAAAGATCTGTAGATATAACACTGTGCACCAAAAAACAAGGCATTGCAAGATAGGCAATGAATGAGAACACAGCAATGACAACAAAAAAGAAAACCAATGACCCATAAAAGAATAAATTAATTAAAATAAAAAAAGAAAAAATCTTAAAAAGAAAGAAAAATCTGTAAATAGATCTTTAGTTTGGCGGTAATGTCCTCGTGGAGTCCTGTTAATTGACTTCTGGGAAAGAAAACAAAGTTACGACCCTTAAAGGCCAGGAGTGGACTTCTCCCATTTAGTGAAATTCTACAGAGAACTTTGAGAGGAAAATCTCCCAGAGAAATTAGTGATGATAAAAACTTAGAAGAATGAAGAACGAACATTGTGCTTGAAGAACAGATTGCTTGCGTCTTGCGTGGAAAAGTGCACCCAGAGTCAGTGAGAGAAGTGCTTAATTATAGTACCTTTTCCCCAATTATGAAAACTGTATGTACTCATTTCAGATAGTTTAGAAGATAAATTTAAAGTAATCTCACCATTGAAATATTTTGGATATTAACCTCTAATATTTTTGTCTCTTTCCATAAACAGTATAATAAACAACAGGAGACAAATAGAGTTGTTCATCAAATAGACATGATTTCAAGTGCAAGTTCTGTCACTTATTATCTTTTAGCCCTTGGAAAATTTATTTAAATTGTCTAAGCCTCAATTTTTTCTTAAACAAAAGGGGAATAATAATAATAATAAGTAACCCCACAAGATTTATCTTACACCTTAAATAAGATAATAGCTATAAAATACTTGGTATAGAGCCTACCACATATAGTAAGTACATCATACAAGTACACAGAAACAGGTTTTTAACAAAGCAAATATTATTCAACAGAAATGGGTATCATAGTGCATAAGAATACATGCAGTTTTGTATATATGTGCATATAGTTGTGCATATATGGAGACACTATGTGCACTTTAAAAATATTCCATTATAAAACTCCATAGTGATTTACATAAGCATTGGTAAGGAAGTGAGTTTTTTCCATTTTTTATTATGTATAAAACAATAATGGAAATGTCTGTAAATTAATTGCTACCATCGCCATGAATCTTTTCTTAGGAGGTATTGTTGCAGGTGCATTGACTGAAAGGGCGTGGATAGTCAAAGATTCTTGCTGTCTGTGCCTGAGTTTTCCCTATGCAGGCCACACTAATGCATTCTTCCTAGGCCTAGGAGGAGAGGCCTAATTCCTCACTTTCACCAACAATGGCGGTATTTATTTGTGCCAAAAAGCAAACAAAGAGTGTTATTCTCAGGCTCAGATACAGAATGTTGACGTCACATTACTCTGGACCATGTCATTAACACCGGCGGTCTTGTGGATGGAAAGCACCCTCTTCAGTAAACCTACAGGAACTGCATTATCCTGTAGAAGAAGGGTCAAAGGAGAAGAAGGTCCCTTGCTCTCTTCAGTGAAGGCAAAGGTTTATGTGGCAGATGGTTCCCCCGTCACGTGTGTTTCATTAAACTGGAGGAGATGCACTTGACTAAAGATGGGTGGGACCACTGTTGAATGTGGGGACAGACAGGCAGAATTCAAAATGATGAAACACCAAGATGCTCATGCGGGCCATTATGGAGTCCCCGAAACTCCCAAGACCTTCAGTAGCTGGAGGTTCTGGCCCTTGAAGGAAGTTGCGGGGGGGGGGCACCTTTTCTTCTGGTCTCCTTCAGTGATTCCATCTTTGCTTTAGCAGTGTACTCTTTCATGGCATTTTTAATAAAATAGAGAGAGAGTTCCATTCCAATGGATGCCTCAGGTGGCCTTTTTGAACTGAGGACTTAAGGTGCCTTTAGACACTTGGCTCCCATTGCAAGCTCTGACACAGGAGATGCAGGTCCTGCCGTTGCTTATCATTCGTAAAGCTTGTTACTAATGGACGTCTATGACCACTGTTTAATCATAAACAATATCTGTACTGGTTCTTTTTATGCCTTTGAATTTTCCTATGGACACATGTATGTACCGCTGGCTAGAAATATCCTTCATGGCAGAGCGCCTAATGTAGGAATGAACAATTTCTCTTTTTCATCACTGACCAGCCTACCCGTGCTCTTCCCCCCGGATTCTTTCACACAAAGAACACGTTGTTACACTGCAGAGCCATTACCCAGCTCCTCCGCTACGCCAGGCTCTGCGGGGCTCGAGGGAAATGGCTGAAGATGGCAGCAGAAAAGTCCACCCAGAGATCACATGTGACCCCACGGATTCCAGGAAAGAATGCACTAGAACGCTTCAGCTGAATAGACAGATTTTCCAAATGTTTTAAATCGGTTTTGAGACAAAAAGAGGAAGATGCTAAGAAATGGATTTGGCCTAAACATAGTATACCACGTGGTGCCCTTTTCTCGGAATGCAGCTATTAGGAGCTTTCATGTGGATGGGGGACCTCTGGGCAGGGGGGCGGTGAGACAGCAGCCCACCACAACAATTAAGCAGCAATTGGAAGAAAAGCAGCCACGAAAAGATGGCCCTGCGTTAGTACAATAGCTCGGGGGCTTCTCATTTTGGGGCATAAAGGCAGAACAGAGAATGTTGTTTTCTTGTTAAAGGCCTTTTAAAAATGGTAACTGCATCCTGCTCTTGTAGATGTATTACTTATGACACCCCAGTTTTCATCCGTTCATGATTTTACATTAGAGTTAAATCTCTGCAGCTTGAATCTCACGGCTGAGTTAGCCAGAGCCCATAAAATATTGAAACCTTTAGAGCAGCAGCCAGCCAGGTTGAGAGAAGTTCATGTCCAAAGCTGAGCTTTAGATTCTGAGACATCCCAATTGGAGTGTAGTACAGAAAAAAGCACTGATAAAATTTTCATAAAAATGAGCTAAGGATATTGCTAGCATGCTTCCCAGCATCTATATGAAAACTTAATCTGAGCTAATGGAAAAGATATGAAAGCCTTTCTCAATTCAAACACAGTGGATGCATGCTTCATAAATTATTGTCAGAGAAGCGATTCAGCCCCCAGATTTATTCTCTTTTGGACAGAAGCAACCAGAAGAAAACTGGGCCTTTTTGACCTTTAATGCCAGCAAATTTTACAGTAGAGCTGTCAATATAACCAAGTAAACTGGTCACTTCTCCAAACAGCAACAAAATACTCACGGCTACCCAGCACGAGCTGATATTAACTTGGCCCACTAGGTGACCGACAGCACATTCCAAGCAGCGAATACCCAACACGTGAGTTGATCCTGCGACACAGGACTGAATGGAACCTCTTTGGCTCACCCCGCACCATCTGCGGTACTTTGGGTGAGATGCAGCCCACCTATGTCCCCTCTTTCATCTGTTTGGGTGGTGACACTGCATGCCCTTTTCAAAAACAAAACAAAACAAAGCTTGTCAGTTTGTTCCAACTCATGGCATGCTGTAGGGCCGAGTAGGACTTCCCCCAGTTTCCAAGGCTTTACGTGATCTTTATGGAAGCGGCTGCCACATCTTCCTCCAACAGAGCGGCGGATGGGTTAGCACCACAGAATTCTTGGTTAGCAACTGAGTGTTTAATCACTATACCATCCCCCAGCCTCCAAGGGCTCCTTTACATCCTTGAAAGAAGGTATTACCATAAACTTGATTTTATGAATTAAAAGGAGCTCAGGTTTGTGCACTGGCTCATAATTACAAGAGTTTTACATGGAAATTGTTCACACTGGTCAGATCAATGTGATTTACATTTAAACCAAATGATAGAATGAAACATTAAGAAGCCGTACATATTTCAAAGCTTGTTTTATTTTTATCTCCATGTACTTGTCAGACAGATTTGAACCCCTGTGAAGTGCGAAGTATTGCGGAGAACATAGAGATCAAAATCACATAGAGACAGTAATTGAATTAATGATTCCTTGGGGGTAATGATTCCGGGGAGGTTGGGGGGAAATGAGGAGCTAATAATGATGAGCACACGGATGAAGCGAATGTCCTAGGCCTGACTGTGGTGCTGAGTACCCAACTCTCCTCAAGTGATTGAACTACTGAATTGCATGAAGTGTGAACTATACGCCAATAAAAATGCTCAAACAAGCATCTCTTCTATGTGCCTTACAGAGTAAAGGTCCCGAGTTTCAAACTTATAAAGGTTCTTAAAATTTGTAATCCAATTCTTTTTCTTTGGAGTGCCTTTCACCTTTTCCACAATATCCCTATCGACTAGTCAGCCAACCTATGTTTGACACATACAGTGATGGCGCAGACTCCAGCCTCAGTTAGCAGTGCCATTCTCCTGTCCACTCAGATACTTCACCTTCATTTTGATTCCTCATCTCTTATTCCCGCACTCTGCATCACCAGATGCTGCAAGGTCTTGTTTGGGGGCCTCTGCTTATGCTGCTCTGCCTTAGTTCAGGCCTCATTGTTTTTCATGAGAACAGTTAGTTCACAATGTTGTCCAACATCTTTTCCACCTTTGATCTCATCAGCCTCCAATTTGCCTTCCTTTCTCGCACCATGGTGGAGACCAGGTGGCGAACAGTAGGTCTGCAATTTCGAACCACCACTCGCCCTGTGGGAGAAAGATGTAGTGGTTGGCTTCTATGAAAAAGTACAGCCCAGAAATCCTAAGGGGCAGATTTCCTCCATCCTATCAGGTCTCTAGGGGTGAAAATCAACTCTGTGGGCAATGGGTTTGGTTCAAGAGTTCTCAACCCATGATTTCTTTCTAAGAGAGATCAGCTTAAGTTGCTCCTGTGTTTTGAAAAATCACGGTATGTTCTTTAAGGCATTCAAAATTGAATTCCGATATACCTGTTCTAGGTCCCTCTTTATGCACAAATACAACCTAAGTCCTCATCTGGACCAGTGATTTTCAACCTTGGTTATATAGGAAGGCTACCTGGGAAGAGTGTAGCAAATACCAAAGCTTGGGCTCAACCCAAGATCAACTGATTGAAAGTCTTTGAGTGTGTAATCCAGACATGAGTATGTATTTTTTCAAGTGCCCCAGGGAGCTTAATGTACACACAGAATTCTCACATGACCAGTTGAGAAATCCTGGGCCACTGCTTCATCTTTTAACACCCATGAGTGCTCACACCTCTGTGCCTTTTGAAGGGCATCTCTGGGTAGTTAATAGTTTGGGCTGCTAACCAGACAAGTAGTGGTTTGAGTCCATCCAGCCATGGCTGAGAAGAAATATCTTCTGGAGCACAGTTCTCCTATGGCGTACATGAGGTCTCCAGGAGGAGGAATAGACTCAATAGTAACTAAGCCAACTCACTGCCATCAGTCTAGGGGTTTCTGCCCTTACTGGAGCAGAAAGACGTGTCTTTCTCCCGAGGAACAGATGGTCCAGCGCTTACCCAACTATGCTGCCAGGGCTCCTTTCGTGGTACCTAGTGGATGCTTTTGCTAAGCTGTTACCATGGTTTGAAACCCTCACTCCCCATCTCAACTTAGGACAGGGACAAATGCTTTCATTTAAAGTGGTGTCTTCTGAGTAGCCAAGACGCTGGGTGATTTTTAGAAACTCAGGCAGCTTAACCAGAAAACAGACATTCAAGGGGGCCTACTATAGTCTGTATAGTCTAAGTACCAAAAGAACAAACAAATCTGTCTCAGAAGAAGTACAGCCAGAATGTTCCTTAGAGGCAAAGATGGTGAGACTTTATCTCACATCCTTTGGACGTGTTATCAAGAGAGAGCAGTTCCTGGAAAAGGACATCATGGTGGGTAGAGGGGCCACTGAAAAGAGGAAGATCTTCCGTAAGATGGATGGACACAGTGGGTGTAACAATGAGCTTAGACTTAACAATTGTGAGGTTTGGGCAGGGCCTGGCAGTGTTTCATTCTTTTGAATGTAGGGTTGCTATGAGTCCGAACCAGCTCTGTGGTATTGAACAATGACAACAGCACTATATTCTGGGACCTGTTCTGGGATGGAAGATGTAGTGAACATATTTGAAGCACTAGAATATAAACTCCAAGAAAGTAAGAAGTTTCTCTCATTTCAGGTTGAACCCAGGTCCCTAAAACTATCCACAGAATCCTTTCAGGTATTTGAGAGATATTTGTTCAAAGATGAATGGTGGATGTGGAGAGCCTCTAACAAGGCCAAGAAACACTGTCCCAGAGTCCGTTTGGTCATGTCAATAGCTCCAGTCCGGCGCTCCAGTCTAAACAACTTTTCAGAATTCTGAAGCTGTTTCTTCTGGTCTAAGAGCTCCCCCAGGTTCTATTAGTTGGCAACAACCACACGTACTAGCCACCCAGCAGGGGTTGTGCATCTTTTAATGAATGTCCGTAGGAGGCGTCAATGAGTCCACGTTGTTACCTGAATCACTGGTCACTTGACTATGAAGTGCATCATGTGCATGGGTGGGGTTGTTGGGTGCCACTGAGATTATTGGAAGTCTGAGTGAACTCATGGGACCAAGTAGAACCATTTGAGGCTGTCATCTCATGGGAACATGTCACTTGGTTTTTCTTCCTCGGGGATCCCGGGTGATGTGGACCGGGCACAAGTGCGTTCCGGTGTGCCCCAGGGCTCTGATGAGTGAGGGATTCCGGAGCAGCATTGACTTAGCCCTCTTCTCAAAGAGTGTGTACTCTAGTTTGGCACTAAATCAGTACACAATAACCCCAGAGACATGCATACGGTAATTGATTTCAATAGATTGGTAAATACATTACAACACATTCCATCAGAAATGAAGTCATAAACATAGATCTCCCTCTCCTGATCGGAAAAGGTCGTCTTCTCTCACTTTTCCTCAAGTGTGTGGTTGGTGAGTGAGCACGCTTTCATTCTTGAGATGGAAAAGTACTGCCACGTGCCCCATTACACTTCTGCCCCCACCACCCCACCCCAGTACTGTAGAGCCCGGGAGTGGTCCTGGGTGAGACTTGGCCTAGGGAAGACTTTGGAGGATCTTGCATTCGGAGGATGTAGAGATATTTGTGCCATTGGAATCGTGCTTACAGTAGATGCTCTCTGAATTGTCAAAGGTAAGCTCTACGAAGTAATGGTCTAAGACAGGAAGGGAATACAAGGAATTGGGTCAAGCTGAAGCCTTCCCTGTTGAATCCCCTGAAGCTGGTGAGGAAAGATAGCTTGAATCAAGTACCTCCCTCTACGCAGCCCCTTCAGAGCGTCTCCTGCAGTGCGCCCAGGAGGCCCCAGGGTGGCAAGGGCTCGGGGCTATTGTGAGCGCCAGGGAGAGTAGCCAAGCTACAGCAGTAAGGCCCGGGCGGCGAGTAAGTCAACTCTGGTTGTGAGAGTTGTTTCTCTCCTTAAGGAATTGTCTTACATGCCAAGACATGGAGTATACATACTGCAGAAGCCAAGAGGTGTAGTGGAGCAAGCCCCAGTGCAGTATTTGAATCGGGCCTAGAGGGAAAAGTAAGGTTCTTTTAATTAGTTTGTCAAAGGCACTGCAAACACAGGGCTGGGGTCTGAGATGTAAGATGAAGTGTCCTTGTCTACCTGTGTGTGGAACCTTTTGAATCTCGCTGTAATTGTCGGCTATGAGGAGAGCTGCTCGGAATACGATTCGGTGGTGTGTGGCTGAAGTGTTGATGTGTGTGCTAGAAGGGGGAACATTGATGCCTCCTTTCCGTGTGGGGCAGAGGATTACTAGCAGTATTTACAAAACGCCCTTCGCCACACTCAGGTGGGTTTTCTTAAGAACCCAGATCAGCTTCTCACAGGGAAACACAAATAGCCAAGGAACAGCCCAGGGAGGCAGAGCGGCTCCCGAAGTGCTTCGGGTCTCCTTCCGCCCACGCAGCATCTCAGGGTGGCTGTCACCTACAGACGCTGACCTCCTTTGCTTCCTTGGGTTTTAATTGCCCAAGCAGCGGTGAAAAGGGAGGTAAGAAGCATCGCCATGGCTCCCCCAGTTAACAAACATAAACGGCACGCTGCTATGGGGGAGGCTGTAATAAGTCACGTGACAGGGAGCAAAGGAAGCCCAGTGTGCAAAGGGAGCAATTTTCGGCCCCGCCAACAGTACTTCAGGTGCTGTCGTGCATCTTTCGGTGACTCGCTCTGTCAAAGTCCGCCCAGAGCACAGGTGTCCGGGGACCTAACAGGCCGTAAGTGTCCAGCTGAAAAACCTGGGAAATACCCCCAGGCCCTAGGAGTTCACTTTCCCGTTGCACTGATTTACTTCAGAATGCTCCTTCCGGGAATTTCTACCTCCCCTTGCTTTACTCTCCCATCTCCTTCCTTGTCATCTTTAAAAATCCATTAAAGATCACACCGGCAGTTTCTGCAGGCTCACCTTCCTGAGCCTGCCTGCTGCTTCATAAAACGCACCCTTTCAGCGCTGGCTGCCCTCCCCTTGCGTGCGATGGGGGGTCAGGTGTGAAGCAGATTTTTAATGAGGGAGACGATCGCAGGTCCAGGCAGTGAGTGATGGTGGAGGCACTCAGGGACGCCTACATCCAAAGAAAATTAAATTTTTAACCGAGGATCTAAAATGGCTTCTTAGCCCGCAGATCCAGGACAGAAGTACTAACTATGGGTATGCAAAAAGGAGGCAAAATTAAAATGCGCTTCTTCTGTCGTCCCTAATTATTTGTTTCAAAGACATCTCATTGCCAAGGTTAAGTGTTGATGGCCAACACCTGCTGAAGACGCTTTAGGAAAAGAAATCAGGCTTTTAATTTGTTTACAAATCCATTGTCCAAGTCAGCTCTTCACCCAGCAAAACACAAATGCCTTCTGAAATCTTGCCTGTATTGTCTCTCTCCCTCCAGTGAGTCTCCTGCCTGCACGTCCCTGCACAATTCATCCCTTACATAATGTGCACACAGCTGGCTCCACAACACAGGCAGATTATATTCAAATGCCACCTCACCGATCATCTCATATTAATTCAGATTTGTCTATCATTTTGTGTGGTTGCTGCTTTGCCTTAGGTATTATAATAACAATACTTCACCTGCCATATCTCACTAGCAGTGCCTCACCTAGGAAATTGCTGTAATATTCCCACTGCCTCGGATCTCACCAGTCTTAAATTACTATTATTTTTTAAGCAAGCTTACCTATTACAGCATTATCATTGAAATTTTATTGGAGTCCCCCACATGTGTTTTTATTTCTTTATATCTACTCCAGCAATTGTTGCAAGCTGATTCTACAGTGAATTGAATCTTTCAAAGTCAGTCTTTTTTGCTTCTCTGTGAAACATCTTGTTCCCTTTGCAAACTATACTGCCAATCTTTATTAGGATCGTTTTAGCAAGATGCCAAATAGATAAGCAGCTATTCAAAGTGTGTTTATTTGGGATTCAAATATTAGACCATAATACAAGGTTCTATGAAAATATGTCTGGAAGTCGCGAGTTGGAAATTTGAGTTTTGTTTCATTCCTTGTTTCAACAATTTAAACGTCTGTGTTTAAAATTTTTTTTTTCTGTGATGTAGGTATTTTAGAGAAATCCAAAATGTGGAAAGTGACAAGTACAGCTACCCACTGCCCTCTCCACTTCCAAAGCAAATAATATAAAAGATATTTGGGGTTGAGGAATTTTTTTTGTGAAAACTTCTTAAGTAATTTTCGCATGACGATAGCCAGCAGCAATTTGATCTTGGGACTTTTGAGAACTCTGACTGCTCTTACAAGGCATGCTGCACTTGAAGAAGGCTACTTTTAAGTGCTCTATAATGCAAACAAATAGCACATTTATAGCTTACCGCTGCCTTGTATCATCCGCCATGCTCCAGAGGGAGGGAAACTTGCTGAAACAACTTGATTTCATTAAATGAAAAGCCATTACCAAGGTCTGTCCCCACCTCCCACCTGTCACATTGTCACACTGTGGTGGGTTCCCAATTGCTTTGATACAGGAAGCTGTTCATGTAGCAGCAGGGCCACCTCTGGTGCATTGGTTCAGCAGGAGCTTCCGGACTAGGACAGACTAACGAGAAGGACCCCACAATTGATTTCCAAATAACTGGGCAGTGAAAACCTTGTGAGAGTAGCGAAACATTGATGTATTGCTGGGAGATGAGCTCCTTAGGTTAGACTCACAGGCACATGATAGGACAGATTAGAATCACACCATTGGCTTGCTGACACTTTACACCTCGACCGGAGCAGACAGTCTCAACTCTCCTCTGCTTGCAAGGCAGTCAGAGTCGGCCTGGGGAAGAGATACACCCTCACAGTAGAATTGACCTCACTGGTGTGCATGGAGTGAAGCTGTCAAGACCTTCATGTGGAACAATTCCGAATGAGAAGAAATTGCGGCAAGCATCCCTTCATGGCCGGGACACAGGCTGTAAAAGCATGGCTCTGGAAATACGGGGCTGTTCAGGGAGCCTTGCTGATGTAGTGGTTGCAGGTTGGGGTACCAACTGCAAAGTCAGCAATTCGAAGTTACCAGCCATTCCAATTGAGAAAGATGGGGCTTCCTATTCTTGTAAAGAGTTACAATCTCAAAGGGGCAATTCTTTCATGTCCTTTAAGGTCGCTATGAATCAGCATCGACTTGATAGCAGTGAGGTTTTTTGGTACAACATTTACATATAAATTAAACTTAAAAGACAGATTTGGGAATGGAGTTACTTCATAATCCAGGAGTACCTGTCCTACAGGGTTGCTATGCATCAGCATCAATTCCATGACAATTAAGGGTTTTTTGTGGGGAGGGTGGCAAAGTCCGCAGTTCAAAACCATCAGCTGCTCCTCTCAAGAAAGATGACGTTTTCTGTTTCTACAAAATACTGTAATGAACTGTGCAAAGACCTGGAGTTAGAAAACCAAAAAGGAAGAAAATGCTCAGCTATTGGACACTGAAAGAACTGAAGAAAACACTCAAGGCTCACTTTGCAATATTGAAAGTTTCTATGGGCAGACTATTTTGTGATGCAGGAAGCCTCAAAAGCAGATGGAAAGAATACACCTAACTGTACCACAAAGAACTATTCAACACTCCACTATTTTAAAAGATAGCATATAAGGAAGACCAATGGTGCTCAAGGAAGAAGTTCAAACCACACCAAATTATAAGCCATAAACAGGACTCCAGAACTTAATTGAATACCAATTGAAAAGTCTCAGAAAGCTGAAGGAGTACTGAAAGCACTTATCTATGGTAGGACTTTGAAAGATTGGCCAGCTGACGGGAAGAGCTCCATCTCTGTACCCATTCAAAAGAAATGTGACACAGAGGAATTCTCAAAGTATAGAATGATTTAAGCGATATTGCACACAAGTAAAAGTTTTTGACGACCATCCAACATGGTTGCAGCAGCACATTGACAGGGGCCAGCGAGAAGATCAGACTGGATTCAGAAGAGGACATAGAACAAGGGTTTTATTATTGCTGATGTCAGATGGATCTTTGCTCAAAGTAGAGAATACCAGAAAGATGTTTACATGTGTTGCATTGACTCTGTATAGGCATTCAGCTGTGTGGCGCACAATAAACTGCATAACCTTGAGAAGAATGCGAATTCCTTCATTGTGCTCATTTGGAACTTGACATGGATTAAGAGACATTTGGGAGAAAAGAGCAAAGGGATACTGCGCGGTTTAAAATCAGGAAAGGTGTGTGTCAGGGTTGTATCCCGTCATTCTACTTGTTCAATCTATATGCTGAGCAAATCGTCAGAGAAGCTGGAGTCTATGCAGAAGAGTGTGGCACCAGAATCAGAGGGAGGCTTATTAACAATTTCAGATCTGCAGCTGACACAACCTTGCTTGTGAAAGTGAGGAGGACTTGAAGCACTCGCTGATGAAGATCAAGCACTGCAGCCTTCAGGATGGATTAAACTCAACATAAGGAAGACCAAAATCCTCACAACTGGACCAATCGGTGACATTCCAACAAATGAAGAAAAGGTTAAAGTTGTCAGGATTTTGTCTTACTTGGATCTAATTAATGCTCATGGAAGCTGCAGTTAAGAGATCAAAAGACGTATTGCATTAGGTAAATCTGCTACACAATACCTCTTTATAGTGTTGAAGAGCAGAGACGTTACTTTGACAATCACAGTGTGCCTGACTCAAGCCATGCTATTTTCATTACATCACCTTCATGTGAGAGTTAGAGACTGAGTAAGGATGAATACAAGAATAGAGGCGAAGAAGAATAGGTGCATTGGAAGTGTGTGTCTGAAGAAGACTAATGAAAGTGCCACAGATTGCTACAAGGCTAAACAGATCTGTCTTGGAAGAAATAAGGCCAGAGTTCTTCTTAGGGACAAAGATGGCAAGACTTAGTCTTACATATGTTGGACATATTATCAGGGGAAATCAGTCCCTGGAGAAGCACATAGGCTTGGTAAAGTAGACGGGTAGCGAAAAAGAGGAAGGCCGTCAAGGAGATGGATGGACACAGTGGCTGCAGCAATGTGCTCAAGCTTGGGAACAATTGTGAGGCTGGTGCAGGGTGCTGCGGTGTTTCTTTCTGTTGTGCATGGGGCAGGTATGGGTTGGAGCTGACTTGATAGCACCTAATGACAACATGTGTTTTCCCTTTTAACCTAGTCTTAATTTGCTCTATTTAAAAAATCATTTTCTGTTTTCTTTTGGGCTGGAACAAAATGTCATCATAGTCACTGAATGAATTGTATAGAAATTATTAAATGAAATCCTAATTTGCTGTGTAAACTGTCACTGAAAAGGCAATAAAATTTTATGTGAAAAAAAGAAGATACCTTTGTTTCCCCAACCACATAAGTAACAATGAGATATGCAGATCTCGTGGAATGGGATAAATAGGAATTAAATCAACTATATGGTTGCTAAGGGTCAATATTGACTCAATGGCACAGAGTCAATATCTATGGAAAGAGATGAGGGAAAGGCCACTATCATCAGCCAGAATAAGGCCAGAGCCTGGTTGTGGAATAAACCATCAGTTGTTCACATGCAATTTCAAGTTCAAGCAGGAATAAACTTTAAAAGTCCCATAGAGACAAAGTATGACCTTTAGTATATCCACCTTAATTTAGAACCAGATGAAGAAGACATTTGCTGTATTGAACACTAATGACCATAGAACAGGGGCTGGGAGATGGCATGAAGGACATCATACATAAAGAAGGAAAGGTCATTAAAAAGACAGGAAAGAAAAGACCAAAACGAATGTCAGAAGAGACTCTGACACTTGCTTTTGAATGTAGCCCAGCTAAAGCAAACGGAAGAAACGATGAAATGACAGAGCTGAATGAATGATTTCAAGGGGGAGTATTGCAAATTAGAGTATTGTAATAAAATGTGTTAATATCTTCATTTAGAAAACCAAAAGGGAAAGAAATCTTAACATTTCCCAAACTAAAGAACTTGAAAGAAGAAAAATTTTAAGCCTTTAGCTTAATATTGAAGGTTTCCATGGACAAATTACAGGCCCCCTGGTGGTGTAGTGTGTTATGCCAATGGTATTGAAGGAAGAGGTCCACCACGCTTAAGACATTGGTGAAAAATTAGGTTGCAGGAATTGTGGAATATTAATCGAGTTATTTCAACAACTAGATTCAATGCTACAGGCCATCACTTATCTATGGCAAGAAATTTGGAAGAGTTCGCTATGTATGCCCATTCTAAAGAAAGGTGATAGAATAAAATGTCACAATTCTCAAACGTTAACAATAATATCACACACAAGTATAATTTTTCAGAAAACACATAAAATATGGTTGAAGCAGGGCAAGAGCCGGATATTCAAGCTGGATTGAGAAGAGCATTTGGAATGAGGGATTTATGTCATTGCACGCATCACAGGATCTTGGCTAAATGCAGAGAAAGATGCTCGCCTTTGCTTTCTTGACATTTGACTGTGTGGATCATGACAAATCATGTGATTTGTTTATTGATGACATTCTGAAGCAGAGGAATTCCAGAACACTGGTGTTCATGCAGCACCTGTTGCGAGACCAAGAGGCTGTCAGTCATTCCACGCGAATAGGAGAGTGCTGTGTAGTTTAAAATCAGGGAAGATGTGTTTGTGTCAAGGTTATATCCTTTCACCATGCATGTTCAACTTGTATGTTGCAAAAATTGTCTGAGAAGCTAGACTCAATGAAGAGGAACGTGGCATCGTGATTGACATAAAGTTCATTAACACCTTTGATATGTAGATAACACAGTCTTATCTGCTGAAGTCCAAGAAGGCTGGAAGCATTTACTGATGAAAATCAAAGACTACAGCCTTCAATATGGATTATACCTCAAGAGGAAGTAAACAAAAATCCTCACAACTGGACCAATAGACAACATCATGATAAATGGAGAAAAACACAAAGTTGTTAAAGATTCCATTTTATTGGATCCACAATCAATGTCTTTAGCAGCCGGCATTAAAAAAACTAAAGAACATATGGCACTGGGAAAATCTGAAGCAAAAGACCTCATTAAAGTGTTAAAAACAATGATGTCACTTGGGGTCTAAAGTGCAACTGACTTAAGCCTGGTCGTTCCAATTGCTACAGATGCATTGACGCCTGGACAGGAATAAGCTGACTAAGGAAGATAAAAAGAAAGCAGGACGTTGAATTGTGGTGTTGGTGGGAAATATTAAATATCCCACAGACTGCTAGAAGAATGAACAAATGTGTCTTGGCAGAAGTACGAGAAGACGCGTGCTTAGGAGCAAACACGGGGAGAGTGTGTCTCACGTTTTATGGCGTGTCATCAGGAGAGACCAGGCCCCGGTTAAGGACAGCATGCTTGCCTAAAGGTAGAGAAGAAGAGGAAGGGCCTCAGGAAATGGAATGGCACAGTGACGACAATGGATATGGTCATTGCATAATTTCACGAAGCTATGTAAAAGTGTAGGGTGGCAGTCAGCCTGCCAATCGGGTCACAGCCAGATGGTGCCTCCTTGTGGATGCAGCCTACTCATCAGGAGGGCCCTGGGAGCGTCCCCTTCTCTCTCTGCCTTCACCTTCCTGCTGGCTGGACACCCTGAGACATGCCGGAGCCCTGCGATGCTTCTACAGCTACTGGACCCATTTAACGTTGCACCCAGCAGCCTGTGGTCCTCCTGCATTCTGCCTCATTGCATGTGGCTTCACGAGTCTGAAGAGGGACTTAGATGGACTAATAGGGAACTTATGGACTGTGTTGGACTGGGCTGGGATGTTTTATGGACATATCATTACTTCTTGATAGAAAGCTCTTTCTTATATACACATGAATGTCTCTGGATTTGTTCCTCTAGTCAACCCAGCCCAACACAACAGGCTCAGACAGAGATGCAGTTGTGCGCACAGTACCCTACTGGGCCATGTTTCATTTTGTTTTACGTGGGCTTGCTAGGAGGTGACATAGATGCCGCTGCAACTAACTACAACAGTATGTTTCTTCATAATAAAACTGGACGTGATTTAGAAAAAGGACATGACAAGGATAAGCTGCAAGTCAATGGCATTATCAATTGCAGAGATTCTAAGTTTTGCATATTAATTGCAGGAAGGTGCTAATTTGAGTGCTTTAAGCTGTATGCACATGTCTGTTTACATGCTTTGTTCCACCTGGACAAGCGGGGGGGGGGTTGTCAAAAACCTAACAAGCAGAAAAATATTGCATTTGAAAATGCAGATGCATGTTTAATTAAGTCAGGACCACTGAACATTCCTCAATGTATTTAGCTCTTGAGGTTTAAGCACCGTCAGAGCATCAGGGCATTATCACCTTTTGAAGTATTGCCGAATCTTTAATATTTCAAACACAAAGCAGGCTGTAATAAAAAATCCTAGCAGGCCCTAGAAGATTAAAGACGCATTATAAATGTGACAGTTTGTAAATGGAACACCCATATTAAAAGATCCCTCCGATATTTCACAACATATTTTCAGGTGTACACTAAATTATGAATACAATTAAAGAGCTGTAATTATTCTCCAAGAATGGGCAGCAAATTTAAATGCCCATGAAAGTTGTAATTGGCTTCAGGAAAGGGATGTCTAACACAGTGATCTGAAGGAGCATGTATCAAGCAAAGCACGGGTCAGCCAAAGCTCTATTTGGCCCATAAGAACTTCACTCACCCCATCTGATAAGTGTTCTATAGGTGAGCAATGCCAGTGACTTTACCCTGGACCAGGCTGAACACCTGCAAACATTTATGTCAGGAAAATCACAAGGGCTGTGATACGCAGTCATGTGTGTTGGGAGCCACAAGCGCAATCACCATTGCCCAACACCAAACCCAGAAACCCCAACCCGCTGCCAGTGGGATGATCCAGACTCAAAACAACCCTATTCCCAACACGTCCGTACATTTCCATGGAAGCAGATCGCCTCAAAACACCACAAAGCAGCGCCTGGGTTTAAACCACTGACTTTGTCGCTTGCAGCCCAACGCTTACACTAAACAAGAGTCCTGCAAGCTGTGTCTTCTTGATACATCGATCTGATCCAACACATGCAGTGTTTAATAGAGTAGTTCTCAGGCAATATTTGGGGGAAGGAATGAATTAATGAGTAAATAGTAAATATAAAATAATGCTCCCATTCAAATACGTTCATATTTTCATTAGATTGATCTTTCTGAAAACTAATTTAGGATGATTTAGTCAAATCCATGAAAAGGTAAGAATAATGGTATATTTTGCACTCTGGACAAAAGCATAAATAATTGTGTTTTTAAGTTATCAGATGCTTCTTGGCCAAGTGTTGACATTATAGTGATATGCATTGCTCTGCTGCTAATCACTTAGATGAGTCTGACTCAGTCAGTGAACCTCAATCATCATGCTTCTACTTCTGTAAAGTGGGAATAATGATGTCTTTTCTGTAAGATGACGTGGGACAAGTCATCTTAAGATGGCCTTCACTTAGTGCATGTCTCTGAATTGCTAGACAAGTAATGAGAGAGCACGAAAGGAGGCAGCCTAAGTCGGTTCTGAAGAGCAGCGATGCTAGTCTAGCTATCTATTGTAGTCTTTGTTCTGCGTTTATCTGCTGATCTTGAACAGGGTTGTGTAACATCGTTTTGCCTCAGTTTTTCTATCTATTAAGTGGAGAGAATGAAATGGTACTTACCCTACCAAGCTGTTATGAAGACTGGGTAGGTTCATTTGAAGAATGGCGGCACATAGATAAGTCAATTTGTGTCAAATACAATAAACATTAGAACAAGGCAGAGTAACTATTGTAAAGAGACAAGTGGACTATGTCTTGCAGGGTTTTCAGTGGTGGATTTTTCTACTGTAGATCTTTAGGCTTTTCTTCTGAGGTGTGTCTGGGTGGATTTGAACCTACAGCTTTTCAGTTTACTGCTGTGTAGCTTAACCACTCATAGCACCAAGATGCCCTTGCTGACCATATGAGCGCTTACTGAGCACCCGATTCTGTTCTAACTACTCTCCAAGCAGTATTTCTCTAGTCTACAATACAACTCTGTGGGGAAGATATGATCATTGCCAGTTTACAGATGGGGAACGAAGGCACAGAACAGTTACCTAACTTGTCAGAAGTAGTAGAGCCGTAAAGGGTGACTCAACCAAGGGAGTCTGGCTCATAATCAAAGCCTATGATTAATCACTAAGCTTTATATTGTTCCTAAACTGGTAAATAGCTACGTGAGGTTGCTCAGATCATTCTAGTGAGTCTTAGCATTGTTGGTGAATAAAGCATGAGTTGATTCCTATCATTCATATTGCTTATATCATTTGTGTGTGTGCACATGCACATGTGTGTGTGATTCAAGTTGCATGATAAAGCAGAGCTTGACATTGTTTTGGTTTTTTTTGCAGGAAACTCAGTAACTAGAATGTCATTCTGAAAGAGTAAATATTTACATATTGTTGTTATTAGATGGAGTCCTGGTAGTATATTGTTATCAGTTGGGCTGATAACCATAAGGTTGGTAGTTCAAAACCACCAGCTGGTCAGCTGGAGAAAGAGGAGACTCCTCCCATAAAGAGTTACAGTCTTGGAACCATACCAGGGGAGTTCTACTGTGCCCTATAGAGTCGCTACGAGTTGGAATCACGTGGCAACAGTGAGTTCATTTGCTTTTCGGTTGTTAGATGCTGTAGTCAGTTCTAAATCATAATGACCTCATGTATACCAGAATGAAGCACCCCCGCACTATCCTCACATTTGTTCTTATGCTGCAATCACTGTGTCAATGCATCGCGGTGAGTGTCTTACTCTTTTTGCTACCAAGAGGTTGAATATTCTTTTAGGGAAGAAAAATTTAAACCCAGACCTTTTCCTTTTTGAAGTTCAACATCATTAGAGTTACTTCAATAGACTAAGATACCACAAGCTAAAGGCTTCTGCTGAGGAAATATCCGCAAGGTCCCCAGAGAGCTTCTCATGAAGAAATTCTAGACCAATGCCTTAGACTCAAAGCCCTTCACTCTAGATTTGTAAAGGCAGAAGGGAAACATGAAAGAGATTGGTTTCTGCACAGTGTGTAAGTGAAGTGCGAAACTCCCTTCGACTCAGCTTTCTGCCTAGGGGTTAGCTGTTGAAACAATGCCTAAACAATTGCATGTACAGCAAAGATTCACAACCTCCAGAGACCAGTGTAATAGATTGTTATAATAATAACCTTCACTTTGTTCGTGCCTTCTTGTATTCAGGCCCGTACTTCAGTCTCCTCTCCCATCAGTTCCGTGCTTTACCATGTGACTGGAGTTTGCTTTGGCCAATAGGTTCCAGCAAATGTAACATAAGCAGAAACTTGAAAACTGCACATTGGTGCTGTTTACATGCCACCATGTGAAAGAGCGCTAATAGCTGTTAGATGGCAAGGGGTGAATGGAGAAGTTACCAACGGAGAGCTGCCAATTGTGAGGAGATGAGTGGGGGCATTCTAGGTCATCTGGCTACTAACGTCCTGCCAACTAATTGCAGATGTGTGAGAAAGATCAACAGAGGTCAGCCAGAAAAGTTACCCAGGGTTCCCTAAGAATCAGTGTAAGTACTGTATTTTGAGGTGCTTGCCAAGGAGTGGGAAACTGGTATAACGCAGCCCGAAAATATGTGGCATTGACTTTGGGTACACACACACACACACACACACACACACACACACTACACACACACTTGCCATTGAGTTGAATCTAACTCCTGGTGACCCCTTGTGGGTCAGCGTAGACTTTGCACCTTAGGGTTTTTCAGTAATAGATTAGAGGGATCATTCTGAAGCACTTCTGGGGGGACTTGAACCTCCAACTTTTTGTTTAGCAACCTTAATCGCTGTGCTACCGAGAACTCGTGGAGGGTGGAGAAGCACCAAAGAAACCACGGAGGCCTGAAAATGGCCAGGAAGCAGATAGAGGTATCTGAAAAGATGGCAACCCGTGCGATAACGTAGTGTGACAGTTGGTCTGTCACCTTGCCTGCAGTAGCGTGGAAGATAGAAAATGTACTTGTGAACCTGACTCAATCATTTCCAGACAAAATGTTGATAGTATACTTTGGGTTTTGGATTCCTTTGGGGGCCTGCAGTTACAGTATGACAAGAAAGACATAAACCTGAGAGAATTATCTTGTTTGCAAGCACAGTTAAACAGAGTTTCAGAAAGAGCTTGGACTTACTGGATTAAAAAATAAAACTGCGGTACTTTCATGCCCACACTCTCGCCAATGCGTAAAAAGTTCTCAACGAGAAAATGTCAAGCCATCAAAATTCAAATAGAAGGTGTGACTGTAAGACCCCTTGTTAAGACTTCTGGACATTTTAAGATGGCACATAGTGAATAACCTCAGTAGGACTAAAGAGATTCTAAATCTTATGGTCATGGTGTCACAGAAGACTAATCCAAAATAAACATGAATTTTTTCTAAGTATATCTAGAAAAGAATGATGAGTGTAGTAGTTACTACAATTGAACGCACGAAAGCCCACAGTATTTCAAAGAAATTGTACCTGTCAAAGAGTCATAAGTTCAAGCTAAAAGACTGAACTAAGAATGTTTAAATCATAATAAGGCCCCTGAGCAACAAACGTTCCAAAGACAGGAAACAGGCTAAAAAAACAAACCAACAATCAAAAAACCAACCGATCATAAATGTGGGTCATTTCTTATGGAAAGGAAGAAACTCCCCAAAGAGGTCACCAAGACCCCTGGAGAACAATGGGCTGGGGAACTACTTGAAGGAAGCAGAACAGGACAGAGAATATTCTAGGGAATATTCTAGAGTACTGTGGACAGGTTGTCAGGAGACCCACCCCTAGAAGGGCATCGTGCTCCATCGTGCTCGGTGGAGTGTGGGGCAGCAGAGCAGAGACAGACCTCTGATGAGATGGGTTGACACAGGGCTGCATCGGAGGACTCAGCAGAGGAGCGATAGTGCGGGAGGCACAGGGCCAGGAAGGATTTCCTTCTGCTGTACGCTGGATCGTCACGAGCTGGAGCCTAACAAGAATGATAGCAACAGTAAAACAATTTCATGGCATAAGCCTGACTAGATTTTAGAATTCCTACAGATATGTGACCCTCTCTACCCTCCATTTTCTCTTGTTTAAATAAAGTGTCCCACTTTTTTGATTATTAGAGTTTCTGACGGAGCTGATGAATTCCTTGCAACCTGGGTCATTTGTATGAAAAAGACTAAACATTAAACATTTAAATAAAAAGATGTTATCTCATTGATAGCCCAGGTCAGTCCGATCAGAGAGAAAGAAATAGAGGTCAGTTATGTTATCCATCTCGGTTGCATCCTCGTATGCTGTGAATGTGCTAAGCGGGACGTATAACTTGCTCTTTCCGTTCTCTGGATCAAGAGGAGCTGCCTTGGAGAAGCAGCCACTGGAAATGATTGTGGATCACAAGATACTGGACTTGGAGCTACTGCCATGATTGCATGAGTATTCTGGAGGGTTAAGGAGGGATTAAGTGTATTTTATGTGTGAAAGGAATGTGAGTTCAGTTGGCTCATGGGCAGATTGTGGTTGATTATTGGTAATGACCTCTACTTCATTGATGCCTCTTTGGATCCACTCACTTGGATCATCCCTCACACTGTCTGTAGATTCACTTTGCCCAAAGGTAAATGAGCCAATGTCGTGCAAGCGGAATTGAAAACTCCTTGTGTGTTTGGGGCTCTTCCTCTCTGTTGCTCTCCAATCTTGCTGCCATAAGAATAATTCTGGGCTAGCCTGCTGGATAAGCTGGCCTCGGCTGACAGCATGTTGACCACTGAGATTATGAGTGTGGCTATTGCAGATCAAATAGAGGCCACCATGTGCCAGGTATCAACTCCATTTTTAGATAAACTCACAGATAACTAGGACTACAAAAATCCCGAAAGCAACAAAAATGATCTAGGCTAGAAAGAACATATAACCTTGTAACACCTCCTGAGGGAAGTATTAATAATATTCAAAAAGTCTTAAAATCAATAGTCAGGAGTCATCCTAATTTGACTTTTAATTATCAATAATAATCAAAACCCACTGTGTTAGTCAGGGTTGATTAGAGAAACAAATCTATGGAGACATTCATATGTGAGTAACAGAGAACTTTATATCAAAGAGCAATATTGTACATTAAGTAAACAACATCCCAGCCAAGTCCAGATCAAGTCCATAAGTCTAATATTACCCATATGACTATACTAGTCCATAAATTCCTCTTTAGACTCAGGCACCCATGAAATGATGCTGAATGCAGGAAGATCACCAGTCAATGGTTGGAAAATCTTGTGGATCCAGTGGTGGTGGAAGCATCTCAGCCCTGGCATGGGTCTCCATGTGGTTCCTCGAGTTCCAGGGCTCTGGCTCTATGAGCATAGCACCATGCGACTTGTTAACAGGAGTGCCACGCAGGGAGTGTCTGTGTCTCGCCTCCAGCGAGTTATTTATGTCCTTCACGCCTCCAAATGAGGTCATTAAGCTGCAACCTGATTGGCAGGCGAGCCTCCACCCTTTCACAAGTTGAAAGGAGATTATGTAACTGCCACACCCACCACCCAGTTTCATGGAGTTGATGTTGACTCATGGTAACGCATGTATTCCAAAGTATAACGGCTCTCCAAAGTTTTGTTTTTTTCTATATCTCTCCAGGGTTGTGCTTCCCTTCTAGACCTTTCTGTTGTTTGGCTGAAAACTGAGCCATGGGTGGTGTGTTTATTTGTTGGTACAAAGCATGATTAAAGACTATATTCTCAGAGGTTCCACCAGTCTCTACCCAACCAGTAAGCCTAGTTTGCTTGATCATTTTGTTCCACATTTTTCTCCCATTCTATTCAGGACCCTCCACTGTAATCCCTTCAAGAGAAGTTGGTAGTGGTGGCTAGACGTCATATCTAGTTCTGATCTCTGGGTGGGCCATGGAGTAAGTGGTCTATTTGCTCATTGGATGAATTGTTTCCATACATCTGATTTTCATCCCTCTACTTTCCTCTAAATACAGAGAGACCCATAGTTGTACCTTACATTATTGCTCACAGCTTTTAATACCCAGTTGCTACTCGCCAAAGTGAGCTGTGGAACATTGTCTTTGTACACTGTTTTGCTAATTGACCTCAAGGTCCCCTGAGCCCACAAGCCCAACCATACATTCCCTAAAGGTGTTTGGTTATGTCAAAGAAGTTTCATAGCTTTGCCCCCTGTACATCCCGCTACATTCTTGGATATATTTGTAGCCAAGGTAAACATCTATGTACAAACATCCTCTGTCAAACCTATAAAGAGTGGCTATACTCCCACTTGCCCTCCCACATCTGTCTGCCCGCATCTACTTGCATACAACTGCGGCTGGTATAGAACAACATTTACCTCTGTTGTCCTTTCCTCTCACTCCTCAGTGTCTTCCTCTGTTTCCATAATTATTTTCCAAACCCTCTTACTGTATAAACCTTTCCCTTTACCCAAATTCACACTTGTTTACCTTCAGATCTGTAAGCTGTCCTCTCTTTCCCTCCCACCTCTGGTAACTATCAAGAAAATTTCTTTTAGTATGAAAACCTTGGCTTGACTTCTTACAATAATTATTCCATACAATATCTATCCTCTTATGAGCAAATAAGAATAATGTCCTGTTGATTAATCCATATAATGAGGTGTTTTGCTGATTAATTGATATGTTTAGGTTGAGTAGGAGCCCTTGTGGTGTAGTGCTTACGTGGTGGGCTATTAACCACAAGGTCAGCAGTTGGAAACCACCAGTCACTTGGTGGGAGGAAGATGAGGCTTTCTATTTCCATAAGTCACAGTCTTAGAAATCCACAGGGGAAGTTCCACCCTGTTCTTTAGGATCACTATGTGGAGGAAGCTACTTGATGACGGTGGTTTTCTCTGAGGAGATATACCAAGAAGAGGAATGCTTGAATTATGCAATATTTCTATTTCCAACTTTAAAAAGTTTGAAATGAGCTTGTATATCACTAAAGATTCCAAGTCCACTTCAAGTTTACTTTTCCTAATTTTTTTTAGCCACTAAAACCACTTTTTAGATCCAAGGAGTAAGAAACATGGAGCGGTATTTCCAACTTTTTTAGAAAGTACCACATCATTTTGCACTATTGTGCAACTTTTGGAAGGATTTTACCATCCTATCAATATTGCATGACGATTCCAGTCTTTCCACTCCACAATATTTGTGGTTTTCTGGTTTGCTTTTCTAATGTTATCAATAATAGCAGGGAAAATGGCAATCTCCTTGTTTAAAAAAATATTTGCATATATCTATATAATATTTTATCAGCTACTAATATTTCCAGTTCCACTCTTTCAATTGCCATTAGATTGGTATATTTTTTCCATCTTCTGATTTTTAGTCTAATTTTGCTTATGTGTCCACGATTTGTCTCTTGGTAGACGGGCAGCATATTGATAAGTCCTATTTTTGTATCCATTGTGTTACTATCTATTCTTTGCCAATGCATTTACTTCATTTATATTCAGTGTAATTATGAAAATATATGAGCTCATTACTGTCATTTTACTCTGTGGTGTGTATGTGTGTGTGTTCCTTCTAGTTTCTTTGTTCCATGTAATTTCTTGTGTTGAGTTCCTGTAATGTTTTATGTTTCTTTCATTTTAATATCACAAAATTTTTATCATTTTTCTCTTTTTCATTTTCGTGAGGCCTGGTTCTTCTTGGAGGTTACTCTGTAACTTACTAATTTCTCCCAAATTTAAAATAGTCCATTTTATCTTGAAATGTCTTGCCGTCTCCATTTGGAAGTTCTGTAACTACTCTACTCCCCCTTTGATTATTTTGTTTGCACATTGCTATCTCTAATTCCCTAATTTCAGACTTGTTGGTTTGTTTTACTTTAGATACTTCTATATCTGTGTTGACTTCTAGATGATGTTGTCATGTATGCTAATCTTCGGTAACTATCTGCTCTTGCTGGTTCTCTATTTGAAGATCTCCCTTTAATATTTCTTGTATGATTAATGTGGATCTTGCAATTTCTTTCTAATTTGTTTATTTCTAACAGTTTTACCATCCTATTTGAATGGCAGTTTTGTTGGGTATTTAATTCTTGTTTGCCCCCCCCCCAATATCCATGTTTCATATAGGTCATCTCATTGTCTTCTTGCTTGCATGGTTTCTGTTGAGCAATTAGAGTTCAGTCTTATTGGTTCTCCTTTTGTAGGTAGATTTTCATTTTTCTTGAGCTACAGGACTCACAGAGGATAAAACTGTGCGGGAAGCACCCCCATATAGGTCCGCAGTCTACCCGCCAAGGAGCTCACAGGCTGGGGGGAATAGAATGTCAAAGGGAGGCGTTTGATCAGAGGTATAGCTCCTGCCAGCCTAGACGGTGTCTTGGATCAGGACACCTGACCAGGTTGTGGTTCGTGCAAGCTCAGAAGGTGGCTGAGACCAGAGTGCTTTTTCAGGAAGTAACTCTGTTTAGCCCCCCATTGCAGCTGATGGAAGGGTGGCTGGTTATGGAAGGAGTTCTTACCCACTTACATGTGACTTTTGGCACTGAATGTTTGTCTGGCCTCGTGAAGAAAGAGCCCATGTGTTTCCAGATGTAGAGTTGTACCCGATTCCTGATCCATGCATGAGGACACGGGCACAACCTCAGACAGAGCAGGGACCGTCCAAGGTTGGTGGTGATGCTTCACTGACTGGTTAGTGGTAAGAGGGGGGCTTGGCCACACCTTTGGTCACCAGGAGGGTGTGAGAACAAAAAGGAAGAACTCACCTGGCTGGTTATTAGCCAACCATGAACTATGTAAACCTATGCTGTTCGATGCAGGGCTGATGAATTGTTACTCATAAAACCTTCTTCGTAGATAGAGAGGAAAACAAAACAAAACAAAAAATCCTCCTTGGCTAAATATTGCAGAAGGTTCGGAAACACTTCCCTGAGGAAGAAGCGTTCAGTCTGTACATCCCTAACACCTTGTAAGTATAAGGTGGCTGTGCTCTGCCGTTCACATCTCAAATCTACTATTCTCCCTGGCCTAATTTCCTCTCTCTCTCTCTTTCCTAAAAGACAAAACGAAAACAAAGTAAGGAAAAATAGAATATGTCTTTGGGGGAGAAAAGAGAGACGTGAACATCACTTGGAAATACAGTTCTACTGCTGCAGAGATTGTAAACGTAAATATCTACTGGGAGATCTCTTCTTAATATGAATGCGTGAGCTGGCCCAGATGTAAAAGAGCACTGTTTTTGTTAAACTGCTCATGCTTCTGCCATGGATAATCCCTACTTACTTACATTGTTTCATAAAATGCCATGTAGAGGCTTTCTAGGGAAACATCACAAATCAATCACACATACTTATCTTCTTTCCCTGCCTAAACTCCATAAAATGACAAGAGTAGCCATAAACTATGAAGACAAAGAGAAAATGTAAGCATACGGCAAATTTCAGCATAGTTTTTGTAGCTATAAAAAGTTGATGTAGATGTGGTAACTGCCTCAGCAGAGTAGTGTAATATATAGCACAGCAGAAGATAAAGCTCCTGCTGAGGGGGGAAACAGTGCGAAGTAAACTAACTCACAGAGCAGACGTTTGGAAAGGCTCAGACATTAGACACTATTATCCTAAAAGTGTGTGTGTGTGTGTGTGTGTGTGTGTGTGTGTGTGTGTGCGGTGGGAGTCAGAAGTGAGCAGGTTTGATAAGTTGGGGCAACATTTGGGTCACTACTTAAACTTCCTTTAAAGCACCAGTAGACCTCTTGGTTGCCTACATAGCCATGCAACTCTCTACCATGCAGGAGATCAGGTTATAGGTTCCAAATAAATTATTAAAGAAACGATGCATTTGTAGACAACAAACACTGCAAAGCTAGAAGGTAAAATGCAAGTTTTAAAAGTTTAACTCTGGCTAATTATCTTGTCTTATTTTGAAGAAGTGGAAGAGCTGAACAAAACATTAAAAAATATTCTTGATGATACCGTTTAAAACAGAGAGCTACCAAGGCAACCTAGATTTTAGGGACCATGATATCTTGTGAAAGATCCTTTATATAATGGCTTTTCTCTTTAATTTCTCAGAGGGAAAAAAAACAGTCTACAGACTTCTTAGGCTGAAAAGGCAAAAATCTCAGGCCACCATGATATATGGGCTTTAAACAACACTCCCCAAACTTCAGGGCCTATCTCTAGGGCCAAAAGCAAACCTAAAGCAGTCTCAAAAAGACTACACAATAGTTTTGATATCCTGACTGGATAAAGATTTCTGCAAAACAGAATTTGTCTTTAAAGCCAAAGTATATTAATCCAAGGGGAAGAAACATTACTGAGAGTTCAATTTTTTTCTCTGTAATTTTTCACACACAATCTCTGGATAAATAAATATAGATGTAGATATTGGTATAGATAAAAATAGATATTTAGATATCTACATATTTTCATTTCTATACATGTACAGATCAGGGTAAGAGCAGCAAAAACAGTTTCTTTTAGAAATATTAATGAGACTACTCCCAATAAGATGGAGGGTGAAGGTGTCCCCAAAGTCATATTTTCTGATCTGCTGCACCATTCCATCATTCCTGAAATCAGCCACCACTTCTCCCCTTTATATCACCTCAGATCTCTGGGAGGTTAGGTTGTCTAGGAAAACAAAACCAGGGGCACTCATGTACGTATAAGAAAGAACTTCAAATCAAGAAGTAATTTTATATCAAGGAGGCTTTCCAGGCTAGTGAAACTCAAGTCCATGGGTCTAATGCCAGCCTGATCCTCTCCAGACTCACATGACTGCAGTCCAATGACACAAAGGTGAAGCAGGAAGCAGAAAATCACAGGCAAATGGGTACAGAGTTGTGTGGATCCAAGGTCAATGGAAACCTGACAGGATGATTACAGCTTCTCAGGACAGGGGCCACCCCTATAGACAGATACAGAGACATAGCAAGGAGAAAGATGAAGAGCCGGGCGAGGGAAGCTCTCATGGTCTCCCTTACACAAAGACCACACCACCAAAGAGGCAGCATCAGGCTGTGCCCTGATTGACAGGTTGGACTCCACCCCTACACTCTCACACAGGTTGATACAGGTTCAAGGTGATGGAAAATTTACCTGCCACAAATGGACTCTAGAGTTTGCTGCAACATCTTACAGAACTCATAAACCCTGGAGGAAATGGTTTCTGTCGTCATAAAGAGTGATAAGTCCCAGATCTGAAGTTCAAATTGCTGCCTGGAAGATCCTCTTCATCCAAAAGACTGTACTCACTCACTCACTCACTCACTCACTCACTCACTCACTCACTCACTTCATTGAATCAGTTCTGACTCAAAGTGACTCACAAAGCTAGTAAATCAGGTTAGATGAGAGGATATAACTGAAATTCCAAGAATCAGAGGTTAAACCAGATGCAGGATCCCGAGCAAGAGAGCAAACTTAGAGAGTTGCTCAGTGCAAGCTCAGAGATGGAGACATCCAAAATGAAACAAGGTCTTGTTTGCTTATGCAACCTAAAGACTATGGTGGGACTCATCAGGATGGCTACCTGAGTTTGAGGCCTATAGATTTTGGGTGGAAAATGGCATCTGATTGGTGTTTGCCACCAATGACTCATCCCTAGTCTTTTGTGAATGTTCAGTCAGGAAGAGGAGATCATAAAGATGGTGTCTTGCTCTCTCTAGGTATCTGACGGAGGTGTGGTTTTTACAAATGTTCGGATCATACTCAAGTGCTATTCTACCTTAATTCTGTCTCATTAGCATAACAAATAACTCATTCTAAAATGAGATTATAACCACAGGTATAGAGGCTAACAACTAGAGGGGCCATGTAAACTAATTAACTACATCACAGTAAGTTAAATAAATAAATAGATATATCTATCTATATATATCTACATATATATATATATATATATATATATATAGAGAGAGAGAGAGAGAGAGAGAGAGAGCTTGGTTTAATTAGAATCTTTTTAAAATTAGAATCTTTATTAAACACAAATATCAGAGTGTGAAGTTATTATTTCTCCAACTCTCCTTTTTTAGGGCGATATACTTCTGAAGGCAGTGTTTTCATTTCTCTAATCCTTTCTAGGAGAAATCTGCACTCGTCTGTGTTGACATTCTCAAGGGACCAAAGTGACGTTCCTTTTCAATGTTCTTTGAGTTTGGGGAACAAAAGAAGTCTGAAGAGTGAACATTAAGTCTGTAGGGTGGCTGGGGTAAGGTTTCTCTAACAAATTATAGCAGCACCACCAGAAGCCACTATTTTGATTGGACCTTAATCCAATGAAAGCTGGACAATGAATCAGGAAGGATGAAAAGAATTGATGTGTTGGAATTGTTACCTTCTTTTTAGAGCACAAGGGGACCTGCCTAGCTTAAAATCAGGAAAAGTGTAGGTCAGGGTTGTATCCTTCCATCATTCTTATTCAAGCTGAATGCTGAGCAAACAAGAACTGGTCTACATGAAGAAGAGAATGATGCATCAGGCTTGGAAGAAGGCTCATTAACGATCTGTAATACGCAGATGACACAGCCTGGCTTGCTAAAAGTGAAGAGGAATTGATGTACTTACTGATGAAGATTAAAGACTACTGCGGTACTGGATTACATCAAAACATAAAGAAAACAAAATCCTCACAACTGGACCAATAATAATATCATGGTAAGCAAAGAAAAGACTGATGTCAAGAATTTAAGTTGGCCCTACATTCAACAACCTATGAATGCAGAAGCAAGAAATCAAACTGTATTTTATTTGTCAAATTTGTGGCAAAAAGATCTGTTTAAAGTGTTAAAAAACAAACAAAGACGTCACTTTGAGGACTGAGGTGCATCTATCCCAATTTCAGTGTTTTTAATTGCCTCATATGTATGTGAAAGATGAGAAATAAATAAGGAAGAATGAACGAGAATGTATGCCTTGAAACTATAGTATTGGCAATATTGATTATACCATACAATTCCAGAAGAGTGAAGAAATCTGTCTTAAAAGAAATAAGCCAGAGTGGTAAAAGAGTCAGTAAAAAAGAGCAAGACCCTCAATGAGATGCATTGACACTGGCTGTAGTGATAGGCTAGCTCAAACACAGCAACGGCTATGGAAATAGAGACGGACCAGGCAGTATTTCACTTGGCTGTACTTGGGATCATTGTGACTTGAAACCCACTGAACTGCATCTCATAGCAATGGCAACAATGATAAGTTTCTGTTTGCCTTTGTAAGAAAATGCCAAACTCTGCCTCAAAGTTGATCCGGGACGAGTCAATTCCACTTAATAACACATCCAAGCATGTGTGGTAGTTACATAATTTCATGTGAACTTGAAGTGTAGGGGTGGAGTCTAGCCTGTCAATCAAGTCGCAGCTTGATGACTTCATTTGGAGGTGCCACTGAGATAAATGGCTCTCTGGAGGCGGGCCACTCTCTCCCTGTCTGCCTTCCCCTTCCTATTGACGCCACACAGAGATGTGTTCAGCACCATTGGATCCATAAGACTTCACCTAGCAGCCTAGGATCTTCCTACATTTTTCATCATTGCATGTGCATGCTCATGAGTCTGAAGAGAGACTTACAGACTAGTATCGGACTTAAGGATTTGATATGGACTGGGCTGGAATCTCTGCTTAATGTATAATTCCTTCTTGATATGAAGCTCTCTCTTACACATGTATGTCAATGTCATTGGATTTTTTTCTCTAGTGAACCCAACCTAACACAGCATGTGAGACACACTCACCATCCTCGCTTCTGACAAGCATTTTAAATTCCCACCTACAGTCAACAAATATTCCTGTTGTCTACATCCTCCCCAGCATTTGCTATTTTCAGCATTTTGAATTTCAACCATTGGTGTGCGTAGATAAGGGAGCTTGGTGACTCAGTGATAGAATTCTTGCCTTTTATTGTGGAGACTCAAGTTTGATTCCTGGCCAAAGTGTCTCAAACACAGCCAGCACCAAACACAGCCAGCACCAAACAAAGTGTCTCAAACAAGGGTCCTTAGAGGTTTGCGTGTTGCTCTGCTGCTTACGGAGTTTCCATAGAGCTTCTAGTCTAGAGTAGGAAAAAAATCTGACAATCTTCTTCCCAAGTCCAGCCAATGAAAACCCACATGGTTTAATCTCTAACTGCTAATACAGATAGTACAGGACTGGACAGCAGTTCATTACCTGTGCACACGGTTGCCATGCATTAGATGGCCTACTCCAGAGCAGTAACAACAATGGCAAGTGTATTATGTCGCTGTTATTTTAATTTGTGATTCCCTAATGAGCCTTTGACTTTTGATTTGGGTACTGTGCTTGTTTTCTGACTCTGGCGCCTTAATTTGTGTGGCACGTGTTTGGAGTTGAGAGGTACCTTTGATTTCCAGTGTTCCTCAATTGTCCTGTACTGACTTTCAGAAGAGAACACCACCCATCTGTTCTTTTGGTTAGGTGCTGAATTGACCATAGGTGACAGCATACGGCTGCTCCATAGGGATTTCTTGGCTATACTTTTTATGATCTTAATCTTGGCTATAACCTAGGTTTTCTTGGCTATAATCTTTATGAGAGCCTAAGGGCAGATCTTTCCTACACAGTCACTGGGTAGGTTGAACTGCTAACTGCTTGTTAAGAGCTGAGTGATTAAGCATTGTACTATCAAAGCCAGTATTTTAAAACAGGTTATTCCATATTGGTGACATTCTATTCAGCCATTTCCACTTCATAGAACTTTTTCATAGAAAACTTAAACCAACCCACTGTCATTGGGTCAAGTCTAATTCATAGCAACCCTGTAGGTCAGAGTAGAACTGCTCCTTAGGGTTTCTGAGATTATAAATCTCTATGGGTGCAGACCTTTCTCGTTGTTCTAGTGGACTTGAACCACTGACCTTGCAGTTTGTATCCCGAGATTTAGCCCACTGGCAACCAGGCCTCTGCTTTTCTGAATAGGATTTATGCTTTGACATATGCCTTTGTTCCTCCTGATAATGCAGCAGGGATAGCTTCAAACAAAAACACATCTTGATCCAAGTGTCTGGGAAATCAGCTCATTAACTAAGTCTTTCATTCTACAAATATTTATTAAGCATCTACAATATATGAGGCATTATTCAGAGTGTTCCAGATAGAGAGAACAAAACATCTGTTCACATAGAGTCTGCATTCTATTTGGGAGAGATGTACAAGAAACAATGAAGATAATAAATAGAAAAGTAATATAGCATGCTAGAAGGTGATAAGTACAATGAAAGAAAGAAAAAAGAGGGTAGGCCTGGGGGGTGGAGAATTGGAATTGTTGAATTTTTCAATAGAGTTTTCAGGGTTGGCCATTTCAAATAGGTGGCTTTCCTAGAGGGTAGACTATACTCAAAATTTGAGCAGAGAAACATAGTACCTTGAAAATCTTTAATTCTCTTAGCTTTCTCCGAATTTCTACTTCTAATTCCAGCTCACACCAGGTAACATCATGATAAACAACAAAAAAAGATTGAAGTTGTCAAGGATTTCATCTTGCTTGTATCCACAATCTGCTCATGGAAGCAGCAGTCAAGAGCTCAAACAGTGCATTGAATTGAATAAATCTGCAAAACAAACCTCTTAAAACTGTTGAAAAGCAAATGTGTTACTTTGAGGACTAAGGTGCATCTGACCCAAGTCATGGTATTTTTGATTGTCTCACATGCATTCAAAAGTTGAGTACTGACTAGGGAAAAACTGAAGGAGAAACCATGCATTTGAATTATAGTGCTGGTGAAGGATAATATTGGAAGTACATGGACTGCCAGAGAACAAAGAAATTTGTATAATGAAACTGGCTTTGTATTTACACACGAAATTATCTTAACTGGAGGTCTTTATTTTTTCATACTGCTTCAAGTTCTTATCTAATGTCCTTTCACTTCAATCTTGTGGTATTTCTTGTAGGGATAACAAATTCCCTGAACTTTTCATTTATCTGGAAATTTCTTGATTTTAGTCTGTTTTGAAGGACAATTTTGCAAGATATTGGATAATTTGTTGAGCATTCTTTGTTGACGGTATGTCGTTCCACTGCTTTCTGGCTTCCGTGGTTGCTGAGGAAGAATTGAACCTAATCTTACTGAAATCTTCTATATATGAAAATTCACTTGGCTCTAATTGATGTTAAGCCTTTTTCTTTCTCTTTGCTCTTCCAAGGCTTGATGATAACATGTCTTGGTGTAAATGTCTTTGGGTTTGTTGCATCCAGAGAATATTGAGCTTTTTGGTCGTGCAGATTCATGTCTCACATCAAATTTAGGAAATGTTCAGCCATTCATTTTGCAATTTTTCCTGTTGTTTTTCTTTCTTCTGCAGTTCTTATAATTCCAGCATTTGTGTGCTTGATGGTGTCCTTTAGAGTCTTTCCATTTTACTTCATTGTTTAACTGTATGCTCCTCCGACGTGATTGTTTCCATTTTATCACCGTCAAGTTCTCTAATTCTTTATTCTGCTTGCTTAAATCTACTGGTTGTTTCTCTCTAATGATTTTTCCCATTTCAGTTATTGTACTTTGCGACTTAGACATTTGTATTTCGTTTCATTTTATTTGTACTACATCTTTATTCTTGTTTCATTGTAGCTGTTCCTGTTAGTGCCTACTGCTCTCTGATAAGTTCAGAATCTAAGGACAACATAATGAAATACTGCCCAGCCATGATGTCAGCCCATTGTGCTGAGAGCTCAGTTGGTTAGCTTATTGTGCCAACCTGGCCGATAAACACATATGGGGTTAATTGAAGGGCGGAGGGATAAATGGCTCGGTGAGCCTCACCTTTCTAGCTCTCGGGTCTCTTGCTTTGTGATGGTTGGACCAGGGTGCAGCTGCCTTAGCCAATTCCCTGCTTTAGCTGGCAAGGCTCACTTCCTGAAAGACATCCCTGAGGAGAAGCCTCACAGACCTACCCCGATGCAGCCTGGGTGCTGGAGCAGCCATGTGGAGACCCCTCCCTGCCAGCGCTGAGATGCATACACATTCACTGACTCAGCTTTCCTCCTGAAGTCAGCATCATAGTGTGTGTTTTGTGAGATGGAGGAGGACTTTGTGCATTGGTGTCGGACATATGGCCTAATGTTGGACTTGTGGGCTTGGGCAGCACTGGGTTGCATGTTTTCTTGATGTGCACTTAACCTTTATATAAAGCTCTCTCTTATACACATGAACTTCTGTAGTAAAGTATCCAGACTAGCGCAAGAGCCTCCCTCCTTTTTGTTGCCTTTCTTCTTTACCAAGCATGAACTCCTTCTCGAGGGACTGTTTTGTAGCTGGTCTGGTTGTAGCCATGCATAGTTTTACTGATTCCCTGTAGGTATTTGTTTATCTTTTCTTTAATTCCTTGGACATATTTAATAATGCTGTTGAAAACATTTACAGGTCCTCAAGTTGCGGTGACCCCCCCCAACCATAAAATTATTTTCGTTATTACCTCATAACTTTAATTTTGTTACTGTGATGAATCGGGTGACCCCTGTGAAAGGATCATTTGACCCCTAAAGCGGTCTCAACCCACAGGTTGTGAACCCCTGACCCAGACTTTCACAGGGATGCTTTATATCACTTGACTTTTTTGAAGGGGGGGTGTCTTTTTTAATAAGCCATCCTTTCCTATGTCTTTATATCCCTTGTGAGTATTTTGGGGGGGGTGGGTGAAAATATGATAGTTGAATGTAATAATGAGTTAACTATGAAACTCATATTCTCCACCTTTCTCAGGATTTGGTGGGTGGTTTTGTTTCTCTTCTTTTTTTATTAACTGGAGGAAGTATAGATGATCCTTTTGTTTAATGGCTTATCCTAGCTATTTTTCCATAGCCTGACTTCAAGGTCATATGGGAACACCAATATATTTGTTTCTTGTGGTCAGCTACAATCTTTACAGAGATTTTCTTTTCAATGCCAAGAAATCCTTCTCTCCACATCCCCCAAAGAAACTAAGTATGCTGAGGCACACATTCAACACTTAGCCTAGGAATCAGTCCAAGGTAAAAGCATAAGGTCTTAGGTGATTTATAAACTTATATCTTGCCTTTGGTATGTGTGTGACTTTCTCAATCTCCTCATAAATATAATCCTTTTGAATGCCCTAATTTCCCAGATAAATTCTCTCCTTGGTTTCTCCTTCCAGTCCTTGGGTATTTATTGTATACCTTAATTGCCCTCTTTAGCTTCAGGCATTGCCTGCCCCCCTCCTCTTGGCATGAACTGCAAGGCAGTCCATACCAATAGTAGCACCCCGAGTCAGGCCTTCAGGCAGCCCTCAGACACGTTAGAATTCACACACACAGTAACCTGCAAATAAAGTCTGCTCTCCTGTCTCTGGAGATAGAGATTAGGTTCCCTCTGGTCTTCGCTTTAAGATAGCACCAAGTCAGTAAGGCGGCAGGACATAGCACACAGAAAAACAAAACCTTTCCACCATCTTGACTGACACTATCTTTTCAAAAAATTCAATATTAACTTGGTTGCTATAACCCTTGGGCTGGTTTTAGTGCTTTGACAAGGTGTATTCTCCTAACTTTTGTTTTTTAGCGTTTTTTTTGTTGGTTTGATTCTTTGTTTGCTGACGTATAGGAACACAAAGCTGTTCATTCCGTTACCTTTTTAACCGAAAAACCAAACAAAACTCATGGGCATCAAGTTAATACCCTTCTTTAAGGACCCTACAGGGCAGGGTAGAACTGCCCCTGGGGCTTTTTGAGACTGGAACTCGCTACAGTAGCAAGCCCTGCCTTTCTCCTTCAGAGAGGCTGCTGGACTCAAACTGCTGACCGTGCAGATGGCAGCACAACATGAAGCCGCTACACCACCGGGGATCCGATTGGATGCCTAAATATTTTAAATTATTATGGATTCTTGATACATTGATTATTTTTCTTTTTCTTCATCTCTAGTTTCAGAGTTTTGCTTTGAAATATACTTTGTCTGATATTAATGTAGATACTCCAGCTTCCTTCTTATTAGTATTTCATGCTATTATTATCTATTTTTTGTTTTGTCATGCTGTCCTTTCATATGAAACCTATCTGTGTCTTTCTTTTTATGTATATTTTATGGAACATGGGGTATAATTAAGGTTTGCTTCTGTTGTCCAATCTAATGATCTCTACATTTTAATAAATTTATTTTAAATATTACATTGATGATTATTGGTACAGTTTATTTCATCTTGCTAGGGTCTTCATTTTGTCTTTTAAGTCCTCTAAATCTCTAAACATTGTTTGTGGGAGTGTGGTTAAGTTATTTGAAGACAGTTTAATCCTTTAAAGTCTTCCCTTATGATCTGTTAGGTGGGGTCAGAGGTCAACTTTTCTGCTCTGATTGCTATTTTGTGATCTATAAATGATGAGATTTTTCATCTAGTTGTTAGGAACAGTTTGTTTTCTTGGTTGTTTTTTATATAATTTTTTATTGTGAAATGAGTGAAGGTTTATAGAGCAAATCAGTTTTCTACTCAACGACACACGCTGTTGTTGTTAAGTGCCATGGTGACACTATGCACAATAGACCGAAGGCTGGCATAGGTCTGCACCATCTCACACTCGCTCCTGTCCCTGAGCTCATTGATGAAGCCACAGTGTCAGTCCATCTCAAGGGCCTTCCTCTTTTCAGCTGCCCCTCTACTTTACCAAAAATGATGTCCTCCCCCAGGGACAGGGACTGGCCTCTCCTGACAATCTGTCCAAAATATGTAAGATGAAGTCTGGTCATCCTTGCCTTTAAGGAGCACTCTGGTTTTAATTCTTCCAGAATAAATCTGTTTGCCCTTTTAGCAATCCATGGTGCTTTCAGTATTCTTCTCCAGCGCCACAATTTGGAAGCATCCATTCTTCAGTGGTCTTCCGTATTCAATGTCCAACTTTCACATGCATATGATGCAATGGAGAATACCATGGCTTGGGTTAGGCGCACCTTAGTTCTCAAAGTAACACCCTAGATCTGCAATCCTCTAAAGACGTCTTTTGTAACAGATTTATCTAATGCAGTGTGTTTTTTGAGCACTTGACTGCTGGTTTCATGAGCATTGAGTGTGGATGCAAGAAAGACAAAAGCCTTGATAACGTCAAACATTTTTTCATTTATCGTGATGTTGCCTATGGGTCCAGAGGTGAGGATGTAGGTCTTCTTTACATCGAGTTATAGTCCTTACTGAAGGTTACAATCCTTCATTTTCATCAGCAAGTGCTTCAATTTCTCTTCACTTTCAGCAAGCAAGACTGTGCCATCTAATTATTGCAGATTGTTAATAAACCTTCCTCTATTCCTGATGCCTCACTCTTCTTCATAGAATCCAACTTCTCTAATGATTTGTTCAGCATGGAGTTTGAACAAGTAATGTGTGTTAGTCTGGGTAGACTAGAGAAACAAATTCATAAACTTGCATATGTATATAAGGAAGGGGTTTATATACAAGAGGAATTGAATATTGAGAAAACATCCCAACCCAGTCCAGTTCAAGGCCATAAGTCTGATATTAGCCCATATGTCCAATACCAATCTATAAAGTCCTCTTCAGATTCATGAAGTACATGTAATAAAGCCAAATGCAAGATAATCACAAGCCAGTGGGTAGAAAGTCTTTGGGTCCAGTGGCATTATAAGCATCTCAGTGCTGGCAGGGGTCTCTCTGTGGCTTCTTCAGCTTCTGAGGTCTGGTTGCGTCTGTCTGGCTGGTCTTCTGCAATGTCTCCCAGAGAGTAGTAGAGAGAGAGAGAGGTGTCTTCTGCCTCCAAGGAGGAAGTACCAGATTTCCCAGAATTCTCAGGAGAAGGCCATGCCCACATAGAAGTCTCATTAGCTATATCCAGATTGACAGCCTAGACTCCACCCCTACACTCTTAATCCTTAAATTGACACCAGATTAGGTGACTCCCAGGTATGGGGAGAGGATACAACCCTGAGACACACCTTTCCTGATTTTGCACCATACAGTATTCCCTTATTCTGTTCAAACAACCATCTCTTGATCCATGGACAAGTTCTGAGTGAGAACAATGAAGTGATCCAGAATTGCCATTCTTCTCAATGTTAGCCACAATTTTTTATGATCCACCCTGTCGAATGCCTTTTGCATCGTCAAAGAAACACAAGTAAACATCATTGTGGTATTCTCTGCCTTGAGCAAAGATCCATATGACATCAGAAATGATATCTCAGGTTCCACGTCCAATTCTGAATCTGGCCTGAACTTCTGACCGTTCCTTGCCAGCGTGCTGCTGTATACAGTGTTGGATGAGGTTAAATAAAATCTTATTTGTGTGTCACTTTTCTTTGGAATGGGCATAAATGTGGATCCCTTCCAGTCAATTGGCCAGGTAGCTATTTTCCAGAATCTGTGGTATACAGTGAGTGTTTCCAGTGTTTCTTCAGCTTTATGAACTAGTTTTTTTTAGGCAGCCCCAACTTCCCACCCTGTGACCCCCCCACTGCTTTCTCCTCTTCCCTTGAAACTTTTCAATGGGTATTTTGTCAATTCCTAGAGTCTTGTTTTCCACTAATGCATTCAGTGAAGCTTTAACTTCTTCCATCAACGCTCTAGGTTCTTGCTCATAAAATCTGGTGTCAATTTGGGACTAGAAAGGATTTAAGAATGAAGGGTAGAGTCTAGTCTGTCAATTGGATCATAGCCAATGGGGCCTCTGTATGGGCATGGCTTTCTCCTGAAAATTCTGGGAAATCTGGATTTTCCTCCTTGGAGGTGGGAGACACACTCTCTCTTGGCTCAATCCCTTGGAGACTCTCTACTGACAAAATTCACTCCCTAGAGACGCTCTACTGACAAGACACATGGCACTAGACTGATAGGCCCCATGTCCTGGGGACTGGAGGAGCCACGTGGAGACTCCTGCCAGTGCTGAGATGCTTACAATGCCACTGCATCCACAAGACTTCCCACCCACTGGCCTGTGATCTTCCTTCATTCGGTGTCATTGCATGTGCTTCATGAGTCAGAAGAGGACTTTATAGATTGGTATCAGACTTATGGACTTGATCTGAACTTGGCTTGGATGCTTTAAAAATATTCAATTGCTCTTGTATATAAATCTCTTATGAATCTCCCTGGATTTGTTTCTCTAATCTACCCAGTCGAACACACTCTCATACATATTTTCTTTCATGTCATTAATTACAATCCCCACAATGTAACATGATTTATCTCATTTCCTCCTCACATTTCCTTTTTCCATTTTTATTTCTTTCCTAACCCTTCTGAATTTTGTCCTTGGGTGTTACCTCGTTGATCATTGTAAGCCATGTTATTGTTCCTCTTGTTTGGCTGAAACTGGAGCTAAGTTCCAGATCAGAAGGGTAGCTAAAGACCAGAATTTTTTTTCCAGCCTCACTTAATTTTATTATTTTTTCCTTTTTTGTAATTTATTTTTATTTTTAAAATCATTTTATTAGGGCCTTGTACAACTCTTATCACAATCTATCCATCCATCCATTGTGTTACGCACTTTTGTACATTTGTTCCTCCCATCATTCTCAAAACATTTGCTTTCTACTTGAGTCCTTGGTATCAGCTCCTCATTTTTCTCCTTCCTACCCGACCCCCCTTCCCCTGAACCCTTGATAATTTATAAATTGTTATTATTTTGTCATATCTTACACCATCTGATGTCTCCCTTCACCCACTTCTCCCCTGGCCATCTCCCAGGGAAGAGGTAATATGTAGATCCTTATAATTTGTTTCCCCTTTCTACCCCACCCCCCCTCTACCCTCTCAGTATTACCGTTCTCACCACTGGTCCTGAAGGGTTCATCTGTCCTGGATTCCCCGTATTTCCAGTTCCTATCTGTACCAGTGTACATCCTCTGGTCCAGCTGCATTTGTAAGGTAGAATTGGGATCGTGATGCGGGGGGGGGGGGGGGACGGGCGAGGGAAGCATTCAAGAACTCGAGGAAAGTTGTATGTTTCATAATTGCTACCCTGCACCCTGACGGGCTCATCTCCTCCCTGTGGCCCTTCTGCACAGGGATGTGCAATTTCCCACAGATGGGCCCTGGATCCCCACTCCGCACTCCCCCTCATTCACAATACTCTGACATTTTTTGAAAACCAAAATCTCAATCTAATATGTAAGCCTAGTCTTTTTTATGAGTATGAATTCTACTCCTGATCTTTCTCCGATTCTATTCAGAAACTTCTCATGTGCACTTTGTAGTGATAGCCAGATGCCATCTAGTTCTCCTGGTCTTTGGGTTATGAAGGCTGATAGTCTATGGACTGTTAGTTGACAGTACTAATTGTTTCCATGTGGTTTTGATTATCTTCCCTGTCCTTTGCTTGGATAGGGATAGGCCAAGTGCACCTTAGATGACCACACAAAAGCTTTGACAATTCTAGTCACTACTCACCAAAGTAAGATGCTATGCCTTAGGGTCCCCTGTGACTATGGTCCTTAGCCCCCAGCCCAAGCCACACATTCTTTTAACATATTTCATCATGTCTAAGAGATTTTCATACTCATAGATAAAAATGTCTTCTTCAAATTCAGGTTTATGACCATAGTCCAGTTAGGGTTGCATGTCTACTGTGTTAGTCTTGGCAAGACTAGAGAAACAAAATTCACAAACACTCATATTTTATGAGAGTTTTATATAAAGGGTAATTGTACATTAAGCATCCCAACCTAGCCTAGTCCAAGCCCATAAGTCCAACATTAGCCCATATGTCTGACATCATCTACAAAGTCCTCCTCAAAGTCACAAAACACACGCAATGACACCGAATGCAGGAGGAAAGCCAAATCAGTGAGCGTGTAAGCAACTCAGTGCTGGTAGGGGTCTCCACATGTCTGCTCCAGCACCCAGGGCTGCATCATGCTAGATCCACGTGGCTTCTCTTCAGAGAAGTCTCGAAGGAAGTGAGTCTTTCAAGCTGAGGCAGAGAACTAGGTAAAGCAGCCACAACTGGTCCGACCATCAGAGAGCAAGAGACAAGAAAGGTGAGGCTCGCTGAGCCATTTATCTCTCCGCCCTTCAGTTAATCCCACATGTGCTCATTAGCCAGGTTGGCACAATAAACCTTAACTACCATGTCTATTCATGCATCGAGTCTTAGATTATTGTTATTTCTGGGCTGTTGATAGCAGTATGTATCGCTGTTGCCTTTAGCTCTTGGGTTCCTCCTGCCGCCATCACTTTTGTCTGATTTCCTACTTAGGTCTATTGCCTTCCTCTTCATTCAGGTTAATATGTTGCTACTCTAGTTAGTATAACTCTCACCTCCTTTCCCTTCCACCCCTGTAACTAGCAAAGAATGTTTCTTTTTGTGTTAACCCCTTTTAGTGGCTTTTTGTAGTAGTGGTCTCATACAATATTTGGCCTTTGATAGCTGACTCATTTCATTCAGCATGATGTCATTCAGGTTCATCCATCTCATGAGGCTTATACATGTCCTAGTGTGGTTTGCAGGTATTGTTCCCTTTACTCTTTTTTTGGTGACTCTTTCACTGGCCTTGGATAATGTCCTCACCTGTACATCTTCACAGATTGAAGACAAGAGAAGGATGCTCTATAGAACTTCCAGATTCTCTCTTCTGTGCAGTTTTCTTCCCTAGAATTAGTTCTATCAAGCAACAGTCATATTGGCCTCTCTGAACTTACAGCCTGTCTGTGAAACTTAAGGAGGCCCACATGGGTTCCCCTTATATCCCCGTACTGTAGCCAGGAAATCTTTAGACATGAATTTGAGAAAATCATAGAATTCACCTCATTTGTTTTCCATCTTCCAAGGATCACTCTGATTCATTGCTTTCTATCTAAAATATAATATAAAGTTAGAGAGAGAGAGTGATGTTTCATGAAGGAGAATAAATTTAGTACCTGTTACCTGTCTGGTTATTGGATAAAAGCTATTAGTGTGTTTTTGTTTTAAGAATCTCCAACCTATAAATGTTGTTTCTTTCATTTTCTAGGAAAGCCAAAGGAGATGAATAATGCTTAGCATTTCCCTTTATCCTGGAAGCATTCGAGCCCATTCTGGTTTGATCGTGACTTACTTGCTTGTGACACATGAAAGCAAACTTTAGCCCTGAGACATCGGCAAAACAGACTTTCCTTAGCTAGGCAATGTTTTGCCTCTGTATTCCCCTGAATTTTCTAGGCCCTATTTTCCAGCTACGCAGAGCAGATCTCTGTAGGTGAGCACAGAGCAAGAATTCTGAGCCTTCTGCTGTGCTACGCCACAGACACTGATACACATAAAAATGTAGTGGACTGGGGCAGATGTAATGAGAAATGTAAAACAGCTTGGCGTCCCCCGATAAAGCACTAGGAAGTCACACATCTGAGAGACATTCAAATTTAGGGGAGCCAGGATGTTTGATGACTTTTAGCTTTAACAAAACGTAACTTGTAGTGATGCTGTTTACTTTTATTTAAAAATTTTTTTTTTCTTATTAACTTAAAGGAATGTGCTCCAGAGGCCAGTCTGACCTTTCCAGGGCTCTGTTTTCTCCCTCCTTCCCGCCCCTGCCTGGCTATGTTACCTGGATGAGCACATGCTGGGGTCCCCCAAGCGTGGTGGTAATTTCCCCTGACCAGCAGACCCAGTCACTATTTATTATACTCTGCTCTCATGCCTTCCAGTTCTCCTAGTGGGGACATTGCGGTGGCTGCTGGCGAGAAAATTAGCCCAGGGAGCTTCTTCTGTGGGTCTCTTTCCTCATTATACTAGTAAAAATTTTAACTGTGACATTCTCTAGCCTCATGCATGTGTCTATGTATATAAACACACGCAGGCAGGCACACACGCGCACACACCGTTTCCACGCAGGTTGGAAGCACACTGTAGGGGCTAATAGTGAGTAATTTAACCGTGGCTTCCTCACACATTTTACTCTCTCCCTTTCTCTAGGGTGTCTGGAGGAGTCCAGCGTGCTCGTGTCTGGTTGCTCCACATTATAAGGCAAGCTTGTGAGGTTACGTGTCATCTCACTGTGTCTGCTGGGTGGTTTTCTGCCTGGATGTGATATTGTTCCATCCATTGTCAGGGGGCTGCCCCACATCCCTGGGATGCTCAAGAGAGGCGACACATCCTTGCCATGTGAGAGCAAAGACTTCTGTTTATTTCCGTGGTTGCTCCGCCTGCGACCCTCAGCGGGATCCCTGGGTTTACGAGCTGACGGGCAGCTGGCAAGCACACAGCCTTGCAAGGCTATAAGGCTCATTGCTTACGGGTGTTTTGAAGCAAGAGCGGGGTGCTGTGAAGTACAATTTGCAAGAACTTTTTCTTTTCTTCCTCTTAAAGTGCCTCTTATTATCTTAAGTCTGTTTGGTCTCACAAGTCTATGGTTCCACGTGCTTTTAAATAAGGATATGCTTATGACCAAACAGGGTTAGCTTTGTGGGGGTCTAAGAATCTCTTGAACAGGCTGAAAAGCAGAGACATACTCTATAGCTCTCTCTGTAGGTTGTAGGTTGGTGCTGGGCTCTCTGAAAGTGCTTGTTGACTGAGGGGATTTAGGACATAATAGCCAATAGCCCGTTTTCTTATGTTAGAGTTGTTTTAGCTCACCAAAGACAGGGGTCTTTTAATTCTGCAACTTCACTGCCACTGAGTCAATGCCAACTCATAAGGACCCTATAGGACAGGGTAGAACTGCACCTGTGGGTTTCTGAAACCCTTAACTTTTATGGGAGGAGAAAGGCTCATCTTTGTCCTTTGGAGCAGCTGGTGGTTTCAAACAGCTGACCTTGCATTTAGCAGCCCAGCACAAAACCAGTCATGGTCTCCTATTTGAAGGGTTAGACAGTTAAGAGACTCTAAGTGGCAAGATGGAGAACTGCTAATTCAAAAAGTTTATCAATTTCTGCAAGGACCAAAACCTTGCTGTTGATTTTCATTTAAAAGGCAAACTGCTGTTTACCCGCTGCTGGTGGAGAGAAGGACAGACCATGATAGAGAGTTCCTATGTGTCAAACAGTTCATACGTTTAACTGCTAATTGAACAGTTGGCCTTTGAAAAAGGCCTGCTGACTTGCGTGCCTAAAACCAGCCACCTGACAATCCTGTGGAACACAGGGTTCTTGTGCCCACGCGGGACCACGTGTCACAATCAACTCAATGGCAACTGGCTCCATTAGGGGGATACAAAGAAGTAATACTGAGCTTTAAAAATTCATGTTAGAAAAAACCACTCTGTATATCCCATGAGATCTGAGGAGATGCAAACAGAGTTTTGAAGAGGGACTTGGTAATGACCCAGAACATAGGGATGTGGGATTAATTCAAGTTTAGGAAGAAACACCTTCTCTCTCCCATTGTGCCTTAAAATAATCTATTTAATTCACTATCTGACTCTTTAGCTTTCTAAGTTTTCCCAGTTGCTTTAACAAGACTCCCTATAATTAGGTCCAAGTGGTAGGAGACAGTTCGTGGTAGAGAAGCTACAGTCATTATACATTTGCATCTCATTAACGAGTCTTCAGATGAACATCACAAGTGGAGATGTCGCAGTGGACAGCAAACACTTGTTTCCACCTCTCTGGGCAATTCATATGTAACCCTGAACTTAACCTCAAGCAGTGTCTCCCACTGGAGGCATGTGTGAACACTGGTCCTGTCTTCGGCCAGCCTGGTGCCTGCACATGGGAAGTAATCCTTTGCATGACTAGTTTCCGAGCTGGTGGCTGTTCCTGGTGATACATCTCAGAGAATGGAGAGCATCTAGCTGTGGAAAAGAGCATCATGGGACTATATCTCGTGTATTCCAGCTGCTTGGAAGGTAGGGGTGGAGGAAGCCATGTCACTTCATGAAGTGTGATGTTTCTCTAAACTATTTGCAAGAAATAATCTAAATGTCAAGTCGTGGGTATCGTAGGGCATAGCACATGTTGAGACGAAGCAGAGCGTGAGGAAGCTTAGAGGGAAGTGGGTTTCAAAGGTCGTGCAAACTAAATATGTCAATAGCACCCTAGTAACCAGGCATCCCATAAATGCAAGGAGCCAAAGGAACCTTCGGTTCAACCCCTTCACAGTCTCACCCATGCAGGACAGGGTTGTTACTCTAGGTGCTTCTCCGTTTCTTCAAAGACAATGGGGCACTTTCATTCATGCAGCAACCCCTTACCGATCCCTTGTTTTGTATCAGATGCGGGGATGTGGTGAGAGCCTAACAGCAGCTCTGCTCTCTGGGGGAGCGAAACAGCTCATGTGCAAGCTGAAGGCTGCTCCTTCTCTCCGGTAGTGACTCATCTTTTAAGGAGAGTTAAACCACGTTGGTGGGGGCACGGAGCGTGACGAAGCTGTGCGCTATTGCATAGAGAGTTGGGGATATTGCTTAGGGGGTGACACTGCAGCGACACGTTCCCTAGAGTTCAAATCCCCATTCCTGCCTGACCATTAAAGCCTGTTTCTGATGTATTACACTTCTCTTTCTCTACACAACCAACGCTGTATCAATTTGGACACTCTGTCAAGTTCATAATTGACTACACGACCAAGGATCAGTTCAGACCAAATTCGCAAGAACTGAATTAGAGGTTAGTCAAGTGGGGGCCTCACCCTCTCCTGCCTTGCACTCCAGGCAGCAAAGCACAGGCTTTGCTTACTCAAATGAATCAAGCACTGAGAAATAAAAAGGATTCTAATGCCTCAAAGGAGCATTTTAGGAAGTAAATTTTAGTGGGAAAGAAAATCCTTAGAGAGCGCACGGGAGTCAGCCTGAGAGTTTCATCTTGACTGCTGTACTTACCAGCGGGTTGATTTGAAGAAAGCTGGTTAGCCTCCCCATACTGAGGATCCTCGGGTCCAGAGGATGAGCATAGAGCTTACCTTAGAGGAGTCTGCTAACAATTCAAGGTGTTCTTTAAATAAGAGTCTTATGATGATTTATGGGATGTAACACATGCTCAATTAATGCATGTGTTAGTCTAGGTACATTAGAGAAACAAATCCACAGAAACTCGTATATATAAAAGAGAGAGTTTTATATAAAGGGTAAGTGCACATCAAGAAAACATCCCAACCCAGTGCTGCCCAAGCCCACAAGTCCAACATTAGCCCATATGTCTGACACCAATCCACAAAGTCCTCCTCCATCTCACAAAAAACACACTATGATGCTGACTGCAGGAGGAAAGCTGAGTCGGTGAATGTGTAAGCATCACAGCACTGGCAAGGGTCTCCACATGGCTGCGTCAGCACCCAGGGCTGCACTGGGGTAGGTTCATGTGGCTTCTCCTCAGGGATTTCTTGCAGGAAGTGAGCCTTGCCAGCTGAAGCAGTGAACTGGCTAAGGCAGCTGCACCCTGGTCCGACCATCAGAAAGCAAGAGATCTGAGAACTAGAAAGGTGAGGCTCACTGAGCCATTTATAGCGCCACTCATCAATTAACCCCACTTGTGTTTATTGGCCAGGTTGGAACAATAAACTTTATCTCAATGTGTCAAATGGTCAATATCATTATTATTGTTTATCAACACAGCAGAGCCCCTCTCAAAGCTTAATGCTCTATGGCTCTCTGTGAAGCATTTCTAGACATTATTCTTGACCTAATTTAATTCAGTCATTCATTATGACATTCATTCATACATACATCCATTTATTAATTCAATTATGAAGTAATTGTTGTATGAGGGGACTTCAAAAAGTTCCTGGGGGAAATTCCATAATTTTGTAATTCCATTTGCCACACATTTTTCCAGGCCCTTCATGGGACCGCCTAGTGCTGAGCATCATGTTGGATCCTGTGGGGAGTGAAGTGTACACATGCTTTTAGGCCTATTGGATTCAAGCGTCAAAGAGGTCTTGTTTGAAATGACCTTTCACATCCTTTGCAAGCAGGATGCCTAGGATCACAAGGCACTTATCATCCAATCAACAGAGACGTGATCTGCAGGAGTTCCCGAGATCTTCCCAGGGCCCCAAAGACTAGCCCAGAGCCGTGAGATTCCTTGTTGGGCATCAGCCAAGGGAAGGAATGGTAACTTGGTGGTAGGAATGCTCACTTCTGATTCCTCAATACAGAGCGCTCCCTGCCTATAAACTCTGTAGCCAGAATGTCTGCCATTTGCATGGACTTAGAATTTGTCAAGCATTACGACACACATCATCTCTAATGGTCTTTTTGCTACAACTGGACAATTTTCTTACATCGAGGAAATGATGACGAAGAAACTAAAGTTCAGAAAATTGAGCTGAATCAAGAAGTCCCTGGTTGTTGCACACGGTCCTGCGGTCCAGCTGCCAAAGGAAAAGTGGGCAGTTCCCCTGGCGACCCAGGAACAAGGCTTCCTCGTGGACTTCAGATGTGCTCTAGGGAGCACCGCTCTACTTTGACACCCGGGAGGTCGCCCTGAGTAAGAACCATCGGGAGGAGACAAAGTATTCCTAGATGTCAGAGTGTTCTCGTTAATTAGGGCAGCCCTCTTTATGGTTAGCCTGCCTCCTTGGGGAGGAGTTACTGAGGAGGGGAAGGAGGGGGAACCAATCATCTCAACACTTGAGCCAAACCAACCCTCATGGTCCTGTGTGAAGAGACTAAGAGTAAGCTCTTGTACCGTCTTCCATCAGGCCAGAACTTAACGCCAGGCCTTCTGAGACCGGGTTCCAGGTTTTTACTTCCCATACCATGCTGCTCCACAGAATAAGGAATCTTCTTTGGGGGCCACCAGGGGTAGATGCCACAAGGTCGCATTTTGAGTCTTTTCTCCCACCCCAGCTGTCCTCCCTGCTGTCTGGGCCTGAGTGGGGAGCCAGCACCCAGCGTATAACTGCATGATCTCCTGGGGAAGAGGTGTACCTCGCAGCCCAGCTGTCAGAGCTGCTTCTGCTCGGAAGGAGGGAAGGAGGAGGGCAATAAGCAAAGTGCTTGCCTCCTCCACAGTGCCCTGGGTTAGGAGAAGAGCCGGTTGATCCCAGCACCTCATAGGCATCCTCCACCTCGCCCATCTTTCTGATGACGACTGGGGTATTCAAAGAGAAAAAGGAAGAAATGCACCCCCAGGTATGGAAAGTGGAGCCTTTTCGTACTACAAGAGGCCTGTGTGTGTTTACTCTGAAATATAACTAACTTCCAATCTCCACCCCTCCACTGGTAGTCCTGCGCCATGCTCAGGTGATTGCCCCAAAGGACGTGGGTCCCTTCATGAAGGAGTTTTGCCTGGGAGCTCACACATGATTCTCTTCTGTTAACATGTCACAAAATGGCATGCCACAGTTTGTCCCACTGTATCTTGCAAGAAGCTGATATTCCAATGATGTTATTAAAAAGTGGCACCTTTTACCACACAGCGAGAAAATTCTTTCAGGCGGGGGCAAGGAGACTGCAATACATTTTCCCCAAGGAGCTCACTTCAGCCACAGCATTTGATGTATGGTGACATCTTCCCCACACCCTCACATATGCTTGCACACACACATATACCCCACAAACACATTTACTAGCTTGGATAAAGGAAGAAGTTAAGGGACTTGTTCAAGGTCACACAGCAGGACAAGAAAGTCAAGTCATTTACACAAGGGCATAAAGAATTCAGCCCACTACCTTTTGGCTCTTGGTCCTTTTTGCTGACCTCTGAGCAGCCACCACCTCACCTCCTTTACAGCTAGATAAATGTGCAATGCACACTAGCAACGCCATTGCAATTCAGCATGTCACTTATGAACAGTGGCTTTTAGCTAACAAGAGTGCTGTTAACTCTTGCTCCCTATGGGTCTTTCTCAATCCAGGGGTGTGTGTTTTTACTTTTGCTTTCTTAGAACTCAAACCCATGCTCAGTTCAGCATAATATCCACATCTGCGTACTGCAGAAAGCCTTGGATGGGAGGGCATGATTTCTTTGTTCCCCTTCCAGTATTGGCCATGGGACCTTGAAGTTGTCGCTTAGCTTTACTAAAAATAGAATAGAAATGGAAGTATTTACCTGCTATCTTCATAAGGATTTTTGAGGAGCAAATAAGCTGATGTGTATGAAAATTTTGGAACGTATTAGAAGAAAGCAGGATTTTTTCTAGGGGATCCTGAAATACTGATGAGCACGTGGGCTTGAGAGTCAGGAAGTGCAGGCCTCAAATCCTGATCCTAGTCGTAAGCAAATTATGTTACATTTCAATTTGCATTTCCCGCGTCTGTGTAGATGGAGAAGTCAAGTGCTATTTGGCGGAGTCACTGCTGTTGGCCCTAGACTCCTGGTGACTCTGTGCACAGTCACCGGAAACACTGACTGGCCAAGGACCAGCACCAGGCTTGTGTGCGAGAACATCATGATTCTCAGGGTTTTCACCCGCTGATTGTCAGAAGTAGATTAACAGGCCTTTCTTCCTTGTCCCTCTGTTTCGGGAGCTCCCCCTGAAACCTGCTAAGCCTCATGGCAGCATGCAAACCTCCAATGACAGACAGATGGTGGCTGCACTGGACACATGCTCATCAGAAATGGAACGTGTGTCTCCTGCGTGGAAGGTAAGATTCCCGCCACTGAATCACCGGTGGGGGAGACTCCTTAAGGCTTCTCGAAGTGTCTCTAGCCTGAGGAAGGGGACACAAATTTTAGCTTCTTTATCCTTTGGACCTCACACTTCTCACTCCATAACGTGAAGACCCTAAGACCCTTGAATAGAGTGGTGTGACACACTCATGATTCACTACCTGGAATTCAGGACTTGGGATTTGATATGTTACATTACAAGGAATCAATAACTATTGGTGGTCATGAATGAATACATAGATTGGGGATGGAAATTATAAAACAGTTTAGTTTTAAGACTCCACAGTAGTATGTGACACTGTCCACAGGCCTGGCTTGTTTATTGAGACTCTGGGAGTAAATTTGCCAGTATTACTGAAACTGGATCAAGTAGGGGGTAACTCAGACATTTAAACCATAGATTGACTTTGGGCTATTCAAATGTGGCAGGAATTTTCTTTACACAAAACAAATCTGACTTATTCTCTGGCCCAATTCAACTGTGCACCAATGGGTTTCATCACAGGAATTCACAAAGACAAGTAAACACTTGGGGGGAATTCCCTTGCAAAGGAACCACGTACCTAGTCAGAATCGGCTCATAATTTAAGAGCCAATTTTTTAAGTGACTGTCAAATTAAGCTGGCTAATTGCTCTGGTTCATATCCAGCGACTCGCTGGTGAGGAGGAGATGGCTGACTGAAAGGTAAAAGGAAGAGATGGGCGGGCGGGGATGGACCCAGAATCGCCTTGAGTGAAATTAAAGTTGGCATCCTGGATGACAGTATGTTACTACAAATCCATTTTTGCTTTGCCTTTCCTGGCGTTTGGGGAAAGTTGTTCTGCATGGATTTATTTTTCAGGGTGTTTGATTATAAAGGCACCATTATTGTCACGATTACTCAGAATGTTGTCAATCTTAATTCTGTTCATTAAAGATATCCCTGAATTAGCTTTACATTTTCTGAATTAAAACCCAAACAAACAAAAAACCCAAAACAGTAAAAAACTGTACTTGGTGAGATAAGAGCCAAAGGGTTAGGCACGAGAGCCCAGGAAAAGCAGAAAGCAGAGGCATCTTCCCGCCTGGAGAAGTGCTGCTTGGAGAGCTCTTTTCTCCTGCGCCCCGAGAAATTAATGAACAGACAACCCTGAAACTTCAAAGCAGTATAATTCCCTGCTTTGGGAATTCAACCTCCATCTTGGTGGTTTAAAATTGAGCATGCATGGAAATGATGCATCAGCATATCTTTTCAAGATTTTTTTTTGCTGCTGAAAATTAATCAACAACCCTCTAGCTATTTATGACTTAGTAAATATATATGGGGGGAAGTCAGATCTGTCTAAATGTAAAATGAAAAAGTAACTTTTTAAATCATAATCATAAGACATGGTTGTGGTAAAAACCTGTAGCTGGTAGAAAGAAGTCGGTTTATCCTCATTTCTTAGAACTACTGTGATAAAATACCACTATGTGAGTGGCTTTTACAATGCAGACACCATGGCTGGCAGGATAGATTGTGATAAACGTTGTAGGAGACCCCAATAAAATTATTTGTTTTTAATGCAGATGTTTATTTTTTTTTACACAAGGAGCCCGCTTTTCAAGAGCTGACCCACGAACAAAGCAGACCACAGAAGAATCGATGCCTGTGAATGATGGTGTCAGGGACCAACATCGAATGCCCATGGACTGCCCGAAGAACAAATGGCCATCTCGAAAGAAGGGCAACCAGAACAGGTCTTAGAAGTGAAGACGGCAAGACGATTTCGCTTCACACTCTTTGGATGCGTTATCAGGAGAGACCAGTCCCTGGAGAAAGAGTCTCTGATGAAGTAGAAATTCAGCGAAGAACAGCAAGACCCTCAATGACATGCCTACACAGTGGCTGCAACAATAGACTCAAATACAGCAACAGTTGTGAGGGCGACGCAGGCCTGGCCAGTGTTTCGTCCTAGTGTGCATCGGGTGGCGATCAGTGGACAGCACTACCAGCAAGGGCCAGAGGAGCCCGTGCTCTGGTTAAGCCCTTGGCACGAACTGGAAGGACCGCAGTCCAATCCGCCACGGGAGAAGATGCAGCACTTCTCTTTGTAAAAATGTCAGCCTCAGAAACCCTCTGTTTAACTGTGTCCCAAAGAGGTACTCTGAGTCAGAATTGACTCAAGGGCAATGAGTCCGATTTGGGGGTTAGAGGCTACACATCTAAGCGAGGCCATCAGCCCTGCTGGCTGCTTTGGAAGACTTTGAGAGATGACCTGTCCTGCGCCTCTCTACCGTTTCTGAAAGTGCCAGAACCGTTGGTGCTCACCTGCTGCTGCCTCCATCACCACTTGGCATCCATCTTCCCCCTTTGGGCGATGCTCTGCGCCTGTTCTCCTCCCTTATGGAATTAAACTAGGACTCACTACTCCTCAACGGACAGACGGCATCTGCAAGATAACCCCCACTTCCCCAAACAAGTCACATTTACAGGTGTAGGAGTTAGGACTGCCACATATCTGTGGGGAGTGGGTCACAAGTTCATTAATTACAAAAGGGAGACGTCCACCACCCCCTTCCCCTCCACAGCACTAGTTTGGAGAGATGAGAGTTGTCTTGTTCTGTTTGCTCTCCTTCTTGAAATCGTGCGCATCTGTATGAGTAGCTTTTTGTTCCCTCTTGCTTCTAGGGACTTGCACTTGACTCAAATGTGAGTGGCAGGGTCAAATAGCAAAGGTTGCACCAACAGACGTGGAGATCAGATTGACCACGTCTCCACACTGTATGGCCCTGTGTGAACGGCCTCATGTAGCTCCTTCCTGTCTCCGGAGGGGTGCAAAGGGCTAAGCACAGCACTGCTACCTGAAAGTTTGGTGGTTCAAACCCACCCCAAAGCACCGTGGAAGAAAAGCCTGGTCGTCTGTCTGTGAAAGGTGACAACCTTGAAAACCTTATGAGGCAGTTGTAGTCTGCACACACAGGGTCACCGTGAGTCAGAATTAGTGAGATGGCAGCTAAGAATAATAAGAACATCTCAACTTTCTCACCAATAAAGTAGAACAGCAATACCACACCCATCGCAGGCTTTATTAAGTGCATTAAAAATGAGCAAGTGCCCAACAGTGCCTGGGTCAGAGCAACCCCTCAATCGATGGCCATTATTTTCATAGCCAGGCCCCATTCCATCATTTGAAATCATGGCCTCCCGCTCTTCTGGTTGCACGCATCCTCTGCTCCCCAAGGTCTGCAAATGGAGAAACGTGCACATGCTTTGCCGTGGCATATGACGTGAGTGCACCGGTGCCTCAGACGTGGGACTCCTCTCCCGCTCAGGAGACCAGGCTTGCTTGGCAAGCAGTGCCCGTGTGGGCAGCCACCCTCATTTAGCAGGGGAGGCGTGCCTGTTGCCAGGATGCTGAACAAGTTTCAGAGGAGGTTCCTGACTAAGGAACGAGGCAGAAAGGCCTGGGCATCTATTGTTGAAAAGCAGCCAAGAAAGATCTTCTGCACCACCAGAGTCAGATCTGTAAATAAGGACGGGGAGGTGCAGGGCTGGGCAGCATTCCCTGAGATGGTGCATGACGTCACGGCGAGTTGGGGCTCAACTCCCTGGCAGCAAACAAGGAAGGTGACACATTTTCTCCCAGGCTGCTCTTTCCTCCAAAGCAACAGTCTCCCCCACTATCTAAACGCTTCCACCCTTGAGATCCCTCGGTGCTCTATTCCGTGCTCCCGATTGAATGTCGCCTCTTTCCCACCGAGGAGCTGAGGACCGAACCACCGCATTGGCAGAAGCTGCCAACACAAAAAAGAAGGACTTGGCTTCAGAAGGCTTCCTGGCTGGCCAGTTGATCTGTTAAATAACATGCCAAATACTGAGGAAATAACAAGGAGGAGAAAATTACATTCACACTTCTTTATTGGTGCCATTAGCAGTGTTTTGCCATCCAGCTGCTGAAGCGATGCCATCTTCCCCAAAGCTTCGCATGGCGAGACTACCAGGAGCCTGGTCCAACCCTTCCCTCCGTGTATCCAGGCAAACTCCTGCAGCTGCTGGTGGGGGGTGAGTCGGAGGAGATGGCGGTAGGGGGAGAGGGGGAGTTGAGGAAGGAAGGGAGGACCAGGGGTGGGCTGTGTGAAGATGCATTCATTTAGAAGGAGCCAAAGGCCTGAGCCACTTTCTGTAAGAATCTCCCTGTGTGTAAAAGCCCTTCCTACTGGAGTCTTCAAAGCAGTGGTGAATCCCCCCTCCCCCCACCCACTGCTACCCAGGTCAGGGGACCCCTCTTTGAGCAAGGCTGCAGCTCAGCCCACTCAATTGCCGGCCTTTCATTGTGTGCGCTGTTTGGCTGCTGAGACCTTAACAAGAGCATCCCTCGCCTCCCTTCTGTCTTCTCCCCACGCTTATTAACACATATGCCTTCTTCCTAAGGCTGGGCAAACTGGGAAGAAAACAGCCCTCCCCTCGCATCTCCCCACTTCTGCCTGCCCCCACCCCCAATTATCTTTCCTGATTTGAAACTCCTTTCTCTCTCTCTCTCTCTCTCTCTCTCTCTCTCTCTCTCTCTCTCTCTCTCTCTCTCTCTCTCTCTCTCTCTCTCGGCCTTCCTTGTTGCCCTCTCTCCTTCCATCCTTTCTCGGAATTCTTCTAGACTATCATTTTCCCCCTCAAACGAGGATAGCTTATTTAGATAAAGAATTGCTCCCCCTTGACCCCCAGAATGTGACAAAAGACATTTATAAAATGCAAGTTGAACGAAGTCACTCCTTTGTAATTTAGGGTTGGATTTCGGATTAGCTCTTTCAAAGTCTTTGCCCAGCCTTTCAGGGTGGGCTCATGCATTTTCTCTCCAGCCTCATCTCTTTCACACTGCCCTTCTCACCAGGCCCCATCACCACCGTCCTCTTCCCACTAATAACACATGCCGCTTTCCTGAGTTAGGACCGTCTCCTCCCGCAGCAACCCCCGGAGGCCGGAGCTAGTGTTCGTCCATTCGCTATGAAGCAGGCAGCTGAGGCACAAAGAGGTAGGTCACGCACGGTTGGCACAAGATAGATGGAGGATTTCAGCCCAGGATGCCTGGCTTCAGGGCCCTGCTTGTGATTGAACTGCTTCTGCTCAGCGTTTTAAGTGTGCCAACCTCTTTCTTGCCTCAGGACATTTGCACATGCCGTTCCTCTATTATCCTCTTCTCCCAGCCTGTGGAGGAAGACCCAGCGGGGGCGTGGGTTATGCGATGAGCTACGAACCACAAGATGAGCAGTTGAAATGCATCAGCAAGAACAATATGAGGCTGTCTGCTCCCATACAGGCTTGCAGCCTTGCAGGCTTAGAAACCCTAGCGAGCGGCTCTAGTCTGACCTGCACACTTGCTATGGACCAGGATCAGCTTGATGGTACTAGGTGGTGCTAAGTTTGGATTTCCAGGCCGTTGGTGGGGTAACTTCTCTTCATGGTTTAGGGTTGAGCTGAGCTGGTACTTCCTCAAGAAAACCTTCCGCAGATACGACCACCAGGTTAAATCCCTCTTCCTTACCAATCTCAGACAGAGCCCTCTGCCCTTTACCTCAGAGCATGTCTTATCATTTTTTCAACGTGGACATTTCTATGTTTGGGTCGATTTACATCACTTCTTCAAAAATATTTGATGTTCTTTCCTGCCAGTCCCCTTTCCGTAAATTGAACCTTCCTGCCCATTGGTAGCTGAGGTGGTCCAGCGACTTTCTTTGGACCGTGGAATGGGAGTGGAGATGACGCCACTCTGGGATCAAAGAACATGCTACATGACACGGCTCTCGCCTCACTCAGCTCCTTCTGCTGTCAGAGACATGTCTCAGAAAGGGCACACTACTTTAGCTCTTCCCCTAATGGGAAGACGTGCAGGAAATCAACCAGACTGTAGCAAGTGGCTAGGATTTGAAGTTTATTTATTCCTGCAGCATGAAAACAACAACAACAACAAGACATTATCTTCAGGTTATGTCCTATGTTACACAATAGAACTGCTCCCTAAGTTCCCTTGTCTGTAATCTTTATCAGAGCACAGCTCCAGGCCTTTCTCCTGCAGGGCCACCGATTAGTTCAACTGCCAGCTATCTGTGTGATAGTCTAAGGTAAGTGGCTTGTGAACTGCGTAACCTCACAGCAGCACAATGCAGCCTATACTGACTGATAAATGTACTGACTCACATCACTCTCTATCTACTTTCTAGACCAGCGGGTCTCAACCTGTGTAGTCCAACAACCCTTTCACAAGGCTCACCCAATTCATCACAGTTATGAAGTAGCGATGAAAATAATTTATGATTGGGGTCACCACAGCATGAGGAACTGCATTAAAGGGTCGCAGTATTAAGAAGGTTGAGAACCACTTCTCTAGACTGTGCATGCCTTGAAGATCAGTCCCACCTGCGCTTCACTTTCCTGTTTGGTCAGCATCTGGCGAAGTGTCGGGTGTATATAAATACTCGTTTGTTGAGTGAATAAAGGTGTAAAGAATGGACGCAGAGAGCAGCATTAGAGGGTGACTTGTTTGTTCAATGTTGTTTATTACGATCAGGGAGTACTTTTCTGAAAAGCTCGTCAACTCCGCGTCACCTTCCGTTATAGCCTCCTCCACACCGCTTCCCTTAGCCCATCTCCCAACAGACGCACCAATTTGACTCTGCATTTAAATGTAAATGGTCTTTAAGGTTAAATTCCTAGGAGTAAAGCTCTGTTACAACTTTGGTAACAATCTGGTTTCCACAGGAAAAACCTAACAACGAGTTTTCTGAACGATGGTCTTTCCAACAAGGAGCTCAGCCCCAAATGGTTAAGGGGTTTATCAGACCCTGTCACAGCCAGGGCTTTGGTGCCTATTTGCTCCTCATTCACTCAGGCTGAAATGAAATCCGCACATCGTGGGAAGAGATCACTGAACTCAGTTTGAAAATGCAAGGAAAGGCACTGTCAGTATCTGGGGCAGAATCCCATTTCCTGTATTACGTTAGTCCCGTTTTCTACAGGTGGGGACAAAAGCCAAAACACCTGGTCACGTGAGGTCAGGCTGACTCCAACAGGTGGCGGCCCATGTGTGGGAGAAGAGCTGCTCCCGGGAACTTCCTGCCGGTGACGGTTTCCACAAGCAGATTGCCAGGGACCATTGGGTGGGTCTAAACCAGGGTAGAGCCCGGTTTTCAATTTCCCCTTGGTGTTTTCCAATTATTTGTATCCTATCAATTAAGCACAGTATGGAGCAAGCTGACTCCGTCCCCCCACCCAAGAAACACACACACACACACACACACACACACACACACAGTTGCCATTGAGTCCATGTGTTCCAGAGCAGCACTGGGCTCCATAGACTTTCCTCGGCTGTAATCCTATGGAAATGGATCACCAGACCTTTTTCCCGTGGTGCCTCGGCGTGTGTTCACACTGCCAACCTTTAGGCTGGTAGGTGAGTGCAAACTGTTTGTGCCAGCCAGGGACCTCCCGTGTGGGCTTCAGTCTGTAAATGGGCTGAGAGAGGGGAGAGAACAATGCTTCCATGCCAGCTCTGCCAGTGGCCTTCCGTGAGTCTGCTGGTCATCCCTTCACCACGCTGGGCCTTGTTGCAAAAGGATCCCAGGCCTGAAGCATCCCTCAGGTCACTTCCAACTCGAACATTCTGTGCCTTTTCTTTGAAGCACCGCAGAGTTGGCAGGACTTTGTTGCTCACCGTGATTTCTTACCACCTGGCCTTCAGAGCTGTACGTGCACTAGATCAATTAGCTCGGTAATTGTGCCCGGGTACGTACAAGCTCAGTCCTAATTAGACGGTAGCTAGGTTTATACTGCAGCAATTAACTTCCAAATGGAGTAATTGCTCTAGAAGGAACACAGTGTAATTGCTCTGAGCTCATCCTTCCTTCTCACCGACTCCCCCCAGGATACCATAAGAGAGGAACTGGCTGCGTGGCGCTTGTCCCCCTCTCCTTGCCCTCTTCCTGGTCTTTGCCATGTGGCCTCCATGCACCTGATGATTGATTCTCGGGTGTCTCTGTGCTGTGAGGCAGATCACACCTCTGACCTATCAGGTTGCAGGTGCATTCAGTGACAATCTTGCCTCTGTACCTACCTGAGTTCCACAGGTCATCCAGAGCCGAACACCTCATCCAGACACAAAAACCCTACCCCAAAACATGTAGGAAAGTGGGGGCTTATTCTCAATGTTCACACACTAGAAGCATTTGGGTCACACACGCTTAACTGCCTCTGTTTATTTGCAAAGCGTATGAATACATTGATGGGCAAGCGAGAGAAAGCACGGCCAATATAACCCACCGTTAGTCAACCACACGCTTCCCCAACAAGCTGCATTTAATACAGCACAAACGGAGCAAGCAGTGATAATTTTCTGTTACCAAATTTGTTAAAGTGATTTGTAGGTATTTAAACTTGACTATGTTTTTACAGTTTGAGGTAATTGGCCTATTTTAAATAACTGGCAACACACACGCACTGTACGTTTTTCCGTTGCTTTCTCCCTGCTAAATGTTTCCTGGCAGGCTGACAGTTCCACAGAAGGAACTCAGCAACAGGGCAGTATACAACAGGACATTACCTGCAGCCTGTCACAGGGCCTGACCAGAGGCTTGCCATTTTGGGTAGACAATTTGGAGATAGGCCCGGGGGCAGATAGAACTCAGGCTGGAGTTTTCGACTGGATGCCCAGTTCAGGGACGGGTGAGAGGTTTGTCAGCTGACAAAGGAGGAATTTGCATTGGAGTAGCATGCTTGAGACCTCCATCACTGAGGCGGGTTCTGAGCAGCCAGCACTTTCCCCCTGTGTGTCCCATAAGCCGTGTAAGGTCTTCAGATGTAAAGTAGGGAATAGACTATACCTGTGTTAGTCTGGGCATACTAAAGAAACAAATTCATAGATATTCATAAGTGTGTAAGAGAGAATTTTATATCAAAGAGCAATTGTATATTGAGCAAACATCCCAACCCAGTCTAGATCAAGTCCATAAGTCCCATATTAGCCCATATGTCTGATACCAATCTATAAATTCCTCTTCAGACTCACGGAACACATGCAATGTTACCAAATGCAGGAAGTTCACAGGCCAGTGGGTGGAAAGTCTTGTGGATCCAGTGGCAGTGGAAGCATCTCAGCACTGGCAGGGGTTTCCACATGGCTCCTCCAGCTCCAGGGCTCTAGCATAGTTTCTTGTGTCTTGACAGGAGGAAGACAAAACAGAAAGTCTTAAAGCAGAGAGTGTGTTTCTGGCCTCCAGTGAGCTATGTATCTCCTTTGTGCCTCCAAAAATGAGGTCATCAAGCTGCGACCTGATTGACACAGTAGACTCCACCCCTTCGCAAGTTGACAGGAGATTATGTAACAGCCACAGCACCTTTCTCCTGTTGTGTGGAACAAATATAATAAAGAAGGTAAATCATCTCACATCGTGCTCGGCACATGAAGTGCACAAGTAAAGTTTTGGCCGTTATTGGTAGGAGAACTATTAACAGGGCTGGAAATGACCCTATCCAGTCCTAGGATCACCATACTCAGTCCTGACACCCCAGCTCAATGTGCCTTTTGACAAACAACTCCTTGTTCCAAACACTTTAATGCAGTAAATATGTTTTCATTTAAAATCATGGTAAGTGGGCCAATTGCTGTGGAGTTGATTCTGGTTTGGTGCCAGCCCCTGTGTGTCAGAGTGGAATGGTGCTCCCAAGGGCTCTCAGTGGCTTGTTTCTCAGAAGTAGATCAACACACCTTTCTTCCAAGCCATGTGTGGGAAGACCGGAAATTACAGTTCTTGGTTAGTAGTCAGACATGCGAACTCAGATACTCCATAATAAATGTGCAAATCCACAATGCTCATCAAACTCAATGGTGCCCTCCAGTGGTCAGGAAGTGGACAGTACACACATCTGGAAGCAAGGACTCTGAATAGAAATTTCCTTTCTTTTTTAAATCTTTCTTTCTTTGGTTCTTTCTTTTGAGGAATGGCTGTGCCTCTTCTTTTGCTGCTCAATTTGATGCCTGTTATTGCAAACTTGGCCAGACCTTAGGATGCTCAAATTTGTGTATTTGCTTCTTGACAAGCACCTCCAGGAATATTGGGAGGGTCTCCTGGTGAATAAGGCCCTCAGGTCCTACTCTCCATCCTTCCATGAATTCCTAGCCATCAGCTCTCTCAAGTGACCTGAGCAGATGCTGTTCCACTAACCACTGTCGACAGCATGGGGAGGCCTATTGGATGAACATTCCCGGGTATCTGCTTTAATTGGCTCTTTCCGTGGTGAAGGAAAGAATACTAAACCCCAAAAAACAAAATCCACTGCCATCAAGTCATTTCTGATACATAGTGACCTTCTTAAAAGCTAAACACACAACACACACTGCCTTTGAGTCAGTGCTAGCTCATAGTGACCCTATGGGACAGGTGTGTATGTAGCAGGGACAAGGTAGAAGTGCCTCTGAGAGTCTCTGTGACTGTCACTCTTGACAGGAGTAGAACGTCGGGTCTTCGTCTCTTGGATCGAGTCCAGTGGTTTCGAAGTGCTGACCTTGTGGTAACAGCCCAGTGCGTAACCACCCACCCCAGCGCTCCAGGGGGTCCTGGCAGGGGTTCCTATATGGAGCCTAAAAAGCCCTGATGGCAATTTGGGTCCAAGAGTCAAACCCAGCAGCCTATCTTCAAGAGAAGGAAGACACGATCTGCGCTTCAGCAACTCTGCCCGGCCGGAACCAACTGGACGGCATGAGGTTCTTATTTAGGGGACAGACCACCTCAGTCTGTCTCCCGCCGAGTGCTTGGTAGGTCTCCCGTAGCAGTCCAATTCATAACCCACTCAAAGCGGCTTTGAAAGAGGCACTAGATTGAAGCCAATCATTGTGTCCTTTTTCTACCCACTGCCAGGCTAACGTGGACTCGGTGAGCTAGTGAAATGGAATGATTGTGACTATGCTGGGCAACCTCGAAGGGGAAGAGCAATCTGAAACCTGAGGCCAGCAGGTGTGCGGAGAACCAAGACCACCGACTTGCCCAGTGGGAGGGAACCAGTGGGAACTCAGCGTCAGGCACGTTTCCCGTTAGCAGGTTTCCTCTGTCCTCCACACTGCTTTTCAGGATTTCTTCCTCAAGACTCAAGACACTTTAAAAAAATAAAAAAAGAACGTGTAGAATGTGTATAAGGGGGGGGGGGTCAGGGTTGATCTTGGGAGTGTATTAGGGACTGATGGACTAACTTCTGTTGGAGTAATCTAGAACTGTCTGTGAGAAGTGGCCCAGCACTCTCTGGAAAACGGCATTATACTCTGTCCATTGTCCCACCAGGCTGGTAAGAGGATCAGTGACAGAAGCATGCTGATAGAATTCGGCGAAGCAGTCACGTATCTTTCTGAGCTTGGGCAAGCATGCTCCCTTGTCAGTAAAGTGAATGGTGTGAATGAGCTCTGGGCAGTGCAGTGTACTAGTTAAGAACTCCTGCCCTGCTGAGAGGCTGCCATGTTTGAATCCCGATTCCACCAAGTTGGAAGGAAAGGAGTGGCATGGAGTGGGGACAGTATTAGTGCCTGCTGATGGCTACTTCTGTCCTGCCGAGCTCACAGAGATTTGTGCCTCCCAACCCTCTTGCACTTGAGCAGGGCCATTTCACTAGTTGTGGGCATTGGTCTGAGGGTATGAGTAAGCTGTCTCTCCACGGCAAAGGCATTGGATTATGGATGTGACATCTTCCACATCCTCCCTTCCCCTGCTGCTTCAACCAAGGAGGTAGCTGGCTGCAGATGGTACAGCCTCAGGATAGTGTGGGTTGAACAGCCTGAAATGCTAAGTCACCACATGGCTGATTTGAATAGTGGAGCCATTTCTTGTTTTCTACTTTAATAGAAATATTTTCCTGGTGACAATGGAGCCACAAGAGAATTTTAAAAAAAATCATTTTATTGGGGGCTCTTAGAGCTCTTTATCACAATCCATAATCCACTGTGTTAAGCACATTTGTACATGTTTCCATGATCATTTTTCCAGACACTTTCTTTCTACTTGAGTCCTTGCTCTCAGTTCATTTTCCCTCTTCCTCCACCCTCCTTCATGAACCTTTGATAATTTATTTTAAATTTTTTCATGTCTTACACTGACTGCTGTCTCTTTTCACCCATTTTTCTGTTGTCTGTCGCCCAGGGAGGGGGTTTTATGTAGATCATTGTGGATCACTTCTCCCTTTCTCCCCCCACCTTTCCCTTACCCTCCTGGTATGGCTACTCTCATTATTGGTTCTGAGGGGTTTATCTGTCCTGGAGAACTTTTAACATTTCTTGCTCAATATTCTGGTTTGAAAAAATGCGTTCAGGAGAAAACATTATGTTGACACACTTGAGTACTTATCATCAACACAGCCTTAACTTGCATCAGATGAAATCACAGTAAGATTTTACATTTCTATAATTTCCCAAGCATTTCAAATATAGTCTCTTGCAATGACCATCAGAAACAGCAGGAACACGGTCTGCTCAGAATTCCTTGCCTGTTTGGATTTTTTGCAGGGAGAAGGATATGTCCCAGGATGGAACCTCTCTTGAACTCAATCTTCTCATTCTGAGGAGATTCACAATCAAAGAGCCCCATCCTCCTGGCCAAGGAAGGCTATTGGACCCAATTTAGACCAGTCCATTTCTTCTGCAGGATAATTCTCATGGAAATTTGGGAAAGAGTGCAAGTTTCTTTCTGGAGGTAGAGCTGAAATACAAAAGCACATAGCCAGTGGCCATGAGTCTTATTTCTTGGAGAAGTCTATTTGGGAGAAAAGAAAGCCAATATATGGAAAGAATCAAAGGCAGAAGATGGGGCTAATAGATGGCCTTGAACAACTTGAAAGGACTTAGGCAAATAAAGATATCCATTGGCATATTTTACACAGACTGGAAAGAATTTTTATGCAATTAAGCCTTAAAGATAGCTCCATCAAAACCAGACGAGTACTATTGAGACTCTCTCTGTTTTCCAGATCTTATTATCAAAGCCCATAACATATAAATGACTTATGTACTTTGAAGAACGGGGATGCAAACTGCATTTAACGAACATTTACTGGCCACCAAAGAAATAAGCTTTATGCTTGATCTACTTTCTTACAAAACCCAAAGAACCACAGCACTTTCTGCCAATTGGCTTCTGACTCGTGGCACCCCCATGTGTGTCAGAGTGAGCTGTGCTCCACCGAGTTACCCATGCACAGAAAGCATATGGCAAGGTTCTTTTCTCCCACAGAACTTCAAGTAGGTTAAAGTCAATGACTTTTCCATTGGCGGCTAGTGCTTAACCATTGCACCACCAGCTCCTGGCGAAGCTGATAGAACATTCAAATAGGCTTAACTGCTAAATTGTGCTTCATTTGCTAACGCATACCACCTGTGGAGAAGGGAGGTAGGATATGCTTCAGAGAGTTACTTACAATTGTATTCTAATGACATCACAAAATTGAAATGGTTTTACCACGTGAGTTAAACGAAATCAACCAAAGAAATGATACATTCTGAATGAGTAAATGAAATTGGCAAAAAATACAGAGCAATATCTAAGAAAATAGAATTGGAAGCAGGAGAATAGATTAAAAGAAAGGAAAATGTTGTGAGCTGCTCTTGAGTTGGCCCTCCAGTCATGGTAACCACAAGCAAACCAGAGCAAACTGCTGCCTGGCGCAATGCATCCCCATGCTGGAGATCAAACTGTGATCCACAGGTTTTACAGCCTGATTCTCGGGAGTAGAGAGCTGGACTATCTTAGCTTGGAAGCAGCACTGAAACTTGTTCAATAATCACAGCAAATACTTGTTTCCGCTGGCAGATGAATGGTGACTATGCACAAAGCGCTGTGGTCAGGAATTGAACCTGGGTCTCTGGCAAGGACTCTTCTACTGAACCGCCACGGCTGCCAAGGAGAGGAAAAGGAGACTCATTTGTCAATGGAAGTAGGACTTCTTTTGAAAGCTTTAAGCTGAAATCATGCTTTCATTTTGGATCACAAGGAAATGAAGAACGCCATGGAGTGTAACTGGGACCAGAACATAGAGTGGAACTTTTCCTAAGCTACATCCTAAAAATAAATGGTGTGTTAAGAATCCCAAGACCTAAAGGCTTAAAGATAAGCAAGGGACCACCTAGCTGAGAAGCAACAAAGCCCACATGGAATAAGCACACCAGCCTGCGTGATCACGAGGTGTCTATGGAATCAGGCATCAAAGACCCAGAAAAAAAAATCATATCATTGGGAATGAGGGGGAATATAGAGTGGAAACCCAAAGTCCATCTGTAGACAATTGGACATCCCATACAGAAGAGTCACAGGAAGATATGAGCCAGTCAGGGTGCAATGTAGCACCATTCAAACATACAAGCTCTTTAATGCTTCCTCCCGTCCACCACCACCCCTATACCCTATCATGACCCCAACTATACCTTACAAATCCGGCTAGACCAGAGCATGTACACTGGTACAGATAAGAGCTGGAAACACAGGGAATCCAGGACAGATAACCCCCTCAGGACCAATATTGAGAGTAGCCATACAGGAGGGGAAGGGGAAGTTGGGGGGAGAAAAGGGCAAGAAAGGGGAAACTGATCACAATGATCTACATATCACCCCCTCCCAGGAGGATGGACAACAGAAAAGTGGGTGAAGGGAAACATCAATAGGTGTAAGACATGAAAAAATAATAATAATTATAAAAATTTTATAAAAACATAAATGATCAAGGGTTCATGAGGAAGGGAGGTTGGGGGAGGGAGAGGAGAAATGAGGAGCTGATACCAAGGGCTCACGTAGAAAGAAAATGTTTTGAAAATGATGATGGCAACATATGTACAAATGTGTTTGACACAATGGATATATGTATGGATTATAAGAGTTGCATGAGCCCCCAATAAAATGATTTTAAAAATAGAGTAAATGCACACAAAATGCATCTATTTGCATATTTTCCTTAGCTATATATGCATATTTTCCTTTAAAAACTATATATATTTATATATTTGTAAAGATTTCATAGAATATTCCTAATTGAAAGGGAAAATGCAGAGTTCAAAAAAATATATAACAATAATCCCAAGACCGGGACACATACACAAATTCTAGTTGCTCAGACAAACAAGGGAGGAATTCCTCAGGAGTAGCGTGTCCCTTAGGTGAGTTCAAGGACACCACCAACAAGCCTGCTTCCAAGAGCCGACTTGGGCTGTCCCAGCCTCCATCTCAGGGACTGTTGCTTTATGGCTCAGATAACTCTGGGGCAACATACTACAACATACTACAACATGCGAATGAAGCCTGGCTCTCCAGGGCAGATCATTTCATTCAGTGCATGTCTGTTACATTGACATCAGAGTCCAACACCAAGTCTCTTGAAATGTTAAGGCACTGAGAACACTCTGTATGTGCATATTGAGACAATGTACTCTTAAGAGATTGGAAAAGTCAGTACATGGGTTCATATTCTTCTCTATAATTACTTTAACTTTTATTTCATCTTTATTATGCTGGACTTTTCTACCGCTTTGAAATTCAGCCAAGTATTAGTTCCCACATTTGCTTTGAATTTAGACTAGCTAACTTTAAGCCAAAATTGGCTTTACTTATTCGATAAGCATACTGATGTCTCACTAATTGTTTATCTTGTTTTTCAACACTTGCATTGATCATAAAAAAACCCTGACTACCCAATTATCTTTCACATTAGCAATGAATATTTGGTAGGAATGAGCACCTAGGTGCAAGGTGAGAGCAATATTGTGGTTGAGGTTATATGTCAACTTGTCTAGGTTATGCTTCTCAGCGGTTGGGCGGTTACATAACAATATAATATACTGAGTTATGTAATAATATGTAATATGTAACAATATAATATATTGAGTTATGTGATAATATGCTCATCTAGTTATATAATAATATGATCATCCTCCATGTTCTGATTGTTGTGGGGGGTGACAGTGAAATTGAGAGGTAACAAGCTCAGATTTGCATTCAGCAAGGATAATATGGCTCGACCTGGAATGTGGGGAAGCAGTGGAAGATGACTGGATTAGATGAGAGGCAAGCAGGAAGGGCACCACAGACCATGTCGATAAAGAGCTCATGGTGGGTTAGCCTGGGGTGATGGCAGCAAAGGAAGGGAAAAGGTGGGAAAATGTGAGAAATACTTCAGAGATAAAATAGCTAAGACTTCACGGTGTGTTGGAGATGGAGGGAGAGAAAACAAGACAGTGGGGACAAACACGAGCCTCCTTTTAGGGGAGTTTTACCATCTGTACCACTGGGGCTCTAGTTAAAGAGGACATGTACCCAGACTCAAAGTAGTGTAGGCAAGCACAGGATATACTGGCTTTCTACATGAGTAGTCCAAGGACAACACTAAATTCAAGTGCAGTCTCCTTCAGGAGCTCAGATGTGGCAAGATTCAAACTTTTCCCAGTCCTTGGTTCCGCCCTCCTTCAAGGTAGCTTCTTTTTCAGCCCTTACAATCGGCGGTTCTCAACCTGTGGGTTTGAACGTCCCTTTCACAGGGGTCGCCCGATTCACAACAGTAGCAAAATGACAGTTATGAAGTAGCAACGAAAATAATTCTATGGTTGAGGGGGTCACCACAACAGGAGGAACTGTGTGAAAGGGTCGCGGCATTAGGAAGGCTGAGAACCACTGCCTTACGTGATAAGAAGGTGACTGTTACTAGTTCCATGGTGACAAGTCTAAAGACAAGGAAAAATCTCTTCCCAAGAGATGTTACATTGTCCCGGATCCAATCATAATAGATCCTTAAGAGAGGCCTGGGGTTCCCCAAAAGGAAATTCAGGGTACTGTCACCAATGCAAAGTGAAACAGATGGTGGCAGCCATAAAGCAGTGAGCACTCACCATGCATTCCCATCAATGCCTATCAGTCTAGCTGCTTCTTTCTTTGCGGACACAGATTAATCTCTAGCCACGCCCACATTCGGCTTACAACTGGACCATTTACTCTATGCAGTATAGAGCCACTTATGGTTTTAAAAATGAGATTGTATTATTTATGGATTTAGTCACTCAGAACCTAAGTATAACTTGGAAAAGTATAACTTTTTTTATCCTCACTGGATAATTGAAGTCTTTTAAATGATTTTGTATAGCATCATTTTGTTCTTGAAAATAAATGACTACATTGCATAAATAAATCATAAATTACTTATGTTTCATCATTAGAATATTTGTTGGATGCAGTGTAAATCATTTAGCAAAGAAGCTGAGAACGAACCAAATGTGAGCTGGATCACAGCTAGGTGACTTACGACATGTTGCCTCCTCTGTGTCATGGAGTGGAGCATGTGGTTTCACCCCATCCTGCCCCTGCCCTTCCTAGCTGTGCGACCGAGTCATGAAAACTCTGCGATTCCGTTTCCCTGTCTTTAAAATAGGAGTCACAATAGCTCTGCTTTACACTTATTGTAAGACTTAAAACAGTTAATATTGGTTTTAAAATACTTGCAATAGAGACTGGGACATAAAATGTGCTACCTGTGTATTTTTTTCAATCAACTTGAGTTTTTTTTAGCCTTTCTGAGTCTCCGTTTCCTTCTGCAAAATAAGCACAATGCTACCTGTGACTTCTCATTGCTATTTCCAGGTTTAATGAGATCATTGGATGTCGGGCTCCTATCTCTGAGGTTTGCATAAATCAGACATCCAATATATGCAGTTCTCCTTCCCACCTTTGAAGACCAGGAGACTATCCGAGTTACTACGCACTGGAGTGGATCTAAACACCCCCTCACCCAATCCTAATTCTGCTTTTTGTTGCACCCTTCAGTATTGTTGTGGACTCATGCCCCCACTAGATTCTAAAGTCCACAGGGGCAGGTCCCTTGTCTAATGTGCACACCAGTGCCCACCTAGCAGCACATCCACTTATTGTACACACCGTTTGGCTCAATGAATAGTTGTTAAAGGAATACATGACTGCTTGCCCTTCACTGTAATATATTCTGTCCAGCAAGCATTGTCTTTAGATGCTTCAAGAGAAATTCTGCAAAATGGACAGCTCCTGGTCCAGACAGTTTTTCTCTTTCTGTGTAAAAAATAAATCCCTCTTTATGAAAATAACTGAGTGGGGCTGCAGCCAGCTGTCACTTCACGTAGACGCGTGTTGGGCATCGTTCTTGGGCTGTGCCATGTCGCACTCTGTCAAGTGGAATTCAGGAGGAAAGGAAGCGCTGCCCCGCACTTTAAAGCTACAAGGCGGCCTTTTACAGATAGGACACAAAAAGAACTTGAGCGATAGGGACTTTAAAACAACAACAGCAAGCAACAACTCTGCTTTCAAAGGTTGAATTTAAGATAGCACTCGTCTCCTTCCAAAACATTGCAATGGAAGAATTTCCAGGGGATTTTCCATCATCTAGATTATTCTCCTCAATTATTTTTATTGTCCTGGGCAATAAATCTCAGTATTTGATCAAATAATGGCAGAAGCCACGGTCCCCTGTTCAGGTATCCCCAGTTTATCTGTAATTATTTTCCTCTTGTCAGCTCATTTCTTAAACCTTTGCTGCATCTGGTTTCACCGGTACAATAAACAATCATCATTGCACTGTAGAAGGGGAGACTCTCCACTAAAAGAATGTTTTGATCCAGGTTGCCATAGTAATAAGTGTATGCTCCCCTCTTTGGAGGCCTTGTTATATGAAGTCTCTGTGATTTGCTCAGAATGGCCCCAGTTCATCTGTCAAAATGGGTTTTTCCTTTTTTAAAATAATGATCTAGAAAATCCCACAGCGGCCACAAATATTTTACAGCCATAACGAGGAGCATCGGAGTCGCCGAGCTTTATAAATCTATGCCATTATTACATTAGAATAAATCACATTTCTTAGGAAGATTACGTGGGCCTGTGGAAGGCTAATGTTAGATCTGCTGTTCAAGAAGGGTGCGGCTGTTCGCAATGAAAAGAGAATTATCAAGTGTGGCTTCAAAAGTGCATCACATGTCAGTTCGTGTAGTGAGACCCTAGAGCAAAAAAAAAAAAAAGGAAATTACTTCTTATTTCTATCAAAATGCTGCAAATAGCTATTCAGGTTCAAACTGAGTAACAATTTGAATGTGATGAGCAATACTTTTTATTACAGTATGAAATTATACACCCCATTCACGTGTGAGCTCGAGTCACTCATTGGTGGGGGCGGGGAAGAAGAATTTATCGGTGTCACCATGAAAGAAAAATATGATGGGACATGATTTGAAATAAAAATGTTCCCGTCAGTTACAGTAATTTGATACAAAAATGATGATTTTTTCCCCCTGCAGTAACTGGAGTAAACAAACACTATATCAACACACCAGCAACAGAATCCACAAAAAGGTGTAAGATCATTTTTCATCTCAGACAAATGGTTACGTTGGTTACTTCCTGTAAGCCACTATCAGCCACATCATTATGGTATGTAATTCACTGCTGGCTACAGCCTCGTAATCTCTGATGCGGGAATATTAAAAACATCAGTGGGCCAAAGAACAGAAAGAATCCATCTGCATTCAATGAATTCCAATTAAAAAGTAATTACAGCACAATGAGGTAGCTGCCAACTTTATTCCCTCTCCTTGACCACAAATCACACACTTAGAATATTAGTCTTCTCGTATGGGAACCTGGGTGAACAACCAGAACATGCAGGCAGGAGCCAGACACACATTTCCCTGCATTTTTCAGGCGACTTCATTGTAAACACCTGCAGCCCCAGAAGACGCGCAGGGGGCAGAGGTGGTGCACATCTTCTGTTATAATTGACCTGGGCTTTGAGATTTCTCTGTCATGATGTATCCCAGAATGTTGCATGATGGGAAGACCCTTGTTATTCCTCCACCAGCCGTGCCAAACAGACAAGATCAAGTAGGTCTGGGACTTGGGAAAAAAGGGAAGAAATATTGACAGATAAGTAACCACTGCAGGAAATGACAGGCAGGCTGGAGTCGTGTCGGTCCTCTCAGGATTCAGAGGTAATCCTTTAACCTCACGCTCAAACTCTGTAATCTTTCGATGAGATAGAAGAGGGAAAGGGGGGGAAAGCAAATTGTCTAATCAAAGTCCTTAATGTGTGACCAGGATTAGTAACTAAGGCAGACGACAACCTGCAGGTATCAGTAGGCTTCATAAAATGGCCTTTGTACTAATGAAGTCGTATAGGCTGCAGTGAGAATAAGCTGGCATCTTAGTAGGCAGAGACCACCTGCTCCATTCAAGCTGCTTTACTGACCACCAGGACTCTCTCCTCAGGTGTCAGGACAAAGAGCTGCAGCCCTCATTCCTTGGGGTTGGCTGAGTTCCCATTTCATCCGAGTTCTGTAAAAATGACTTCATTGAGTAGACAACAGTACCAGGTGTCAGTTGGGCTTCTGTCTAAGGAAGAAGAATAGTCTCTGGCATAAGTCATTTGCTTCTGAGGGCACTAAAGTATGCCAGGTTTCTTCTTCAGAAAGAGTGTCAACAGAATCAAGTGGCTCTTGTCGATTCACATTAAAAATGGAAAATAACAATACACTGGGTTTATAGAGCATCCAAAAAACCAAACTCACTGCCATCAAGTTGATTCTGACTCATGGCAATGCAATAGGACAGAGAACTGCCCCTGTGGGCCTCTGAGACTGTAATTATTTTTTTAATCATTTTACTGGGGGCTCATACAACTCTTATCACAATGCATACATCCAGAAAGCCTCGTCTTTCTCCTGCAAAGCAGCTGGTAGTTTCAAACTCCTGGTGGTGTCAGCAGCCCTGTGAGTAACCATTGCACCACCAGGGATCCTTGTGGAAGAAACTGTGCATGTTCCATTCTGAGTTTTTGACTGAACCTCCAAAAACGGAGAGACGGGTGCAATGGTGACCCCACGCATAAACAGGGCATTCTGGGCTCCTTATGAGTGATTTGCTCTCACTTGGATCATAGTGACGTAGTGAGTCCATGCTAGTTGAAATCAAAGTAATTCAGCCATTGTGGCCACTTTCTCCCCTGAGCATCATTAGTCTTCCAAGAAAGTAGGGGAACAAGAGAGCAAAACCAGACCAGGTGCCCTCGAGTTGACTACAAGGCATGGTGGCCCATGTGCGTCGCAGCAGCATCGGGCTGCAAGAGTTTCCAGCGGCTAACTTTCAGAAGGGGACTGCTAGGCCTTCCTTCTGAGGTGGCCTTGGGTGGACTACAACCACCAGTCTTTCCGTTGGCAGTTGAGTAATTTGGCCATTTTTATCATCCATGGGTCCCTTGCAATAAGTAACCTCAATGCCTTATACTCCTGTTAACAGGCTCATCTGAGCCCATGGAAGACTAGGTGGACATGTCTGCATTTAAATGACCACATTCTCCCTTGGTTTTTTAATTGGTTGTTTATTGCTATGTGACGCATTACCTCACAGCTTCTGTGCATCAGGAATCTGGGAGTGGCTTCGCTGGGAGTGCTGGCTCAGAGTTTCTCAAAAATCTGTGATCACGTTGTCAACCAGGGCGGGCCTCATTAACAGAAAATTTGATTGGAAGAAAATACTCCAGCCCCTGCTAGACACTGGCTTAGCTCTTTGTCATCACACAGGCCTCTCTGTAGGCTACCTGTGTGTCTACAGACCATGTTGTTGGCGGTGGTGGTTGTGATAGGTGCCAGTGAATTGGTCCGCCCCTTAAGTGACCCTATGCACAACAGAATGAAAGACAGAATTGCTGTTATTTCCAGAGGCACTGACCTAAGAGAGGTGACAGAGAGTCCAAGACAGAAACCCCAGTGTCTTTTATAACAGGACTTTGAACTGGAGAAAGAGTTCATCATGATCAATGGAGAAAGGTCATCATCGACCTTGCCATTGCCATGACTAAACCATCTTGCCAGTTTGAAGCCCTGTTTGTTCTGTAATTAATTGGGATTAATACAGATATTAAATCATTCCATAGTTTAATCACATCCAGAAGAATTCTACATTTGCTACCACAATCCACTTCCAAACATTCTTTTTCTATATGGTCCCCTTGAGCCCACCTCTGTGCACCCTCCCCCCACCCACCAAACCCTTGTTCCACTTGTTGACTATGAGTTCATTGGTCCTGGTTTTCCATCACGCAAAACTGAAAAAAAAAAACATATACTGCAACTTCAAGAGGGTCACTTCCAATGACATGACACGACTGAGATAGCCCCCAAGATGCATAATCAAAAAACAACCCAAAATTTGGAAACCAGATCAGGTGCAGCATGCGTCATAAGAGGACTCTGCTGACAAGTTTTAATTATTCAAGTCAGGCTTCTGCCTTTGACCTTCTATGCTCAAATTTCCAATGCACTTGTTTACTCACCACTTTCCTCCTAGCCCCCAATTGTGGTGGAGGGAGTGCACCAGAGGTTGATGTTCTGTACAGTTCCATCACTGAATTTTGGCTCCCACTGTCATTCATAGCCTTCTGCAAACCAGATTCTCAGACTCTAGGCTCTGATACTAATACACCCCCCTCAATTTCGGATTATATGCTTCACAATCCTTTGGTGACAGATGATGGTGTGCTTCTGCCATGTGGGCTTAGTTGATATCTCATTTTGATGGCACCTTGTTCAGAAACAAGACCTTAAGACCCCAGATAGTATTTTATCTTAGTGTCAGGCACCATATAATTTCTTCGCTGAATCTTGCTATAGCACCTGTCTCCTCTGTGTTCCCTTCTGAAGGGGAGTATCGAGCAGTTGAAGCCCTGGTTTATAACTTCTTACTTTTGAAGGACATGCTGTCACTCCTCCAGTGTGCTCTTCATCAGTGGCACAGACTAAACCTGGTACAATGTAGGTCACAACCACACCAAAGTATGAACACAAAATAGCCGGGATCATTGGGTGAGAGTGTGGAAGTAAACTGCAACAAGTTAACTAGGATATATATACATGAGGTCTTTGACTATTTTGGCATAAGGTAGAAGGAGTGATATTAGCGCATTGATTCTTGGTATACAGAATTGTATGTGGTGCATACATGTGAGAACACATTCAAGGATGGGTGGGTGTTTTGCTGGGTTCACAGAAAGGACACCATGATATCTATCATTGATCAAGTCAAACAATTAGATTCGATTTCCTATTGAACAAGAGTCAGTAGGTAAATACTGAGGAACCATTTTAAAGATGGACTTTGAGAGACTTTGCACACAGTCTTTCTTCTTGGCCCACATGATAAATGATGACTCAGTTAAGAAGCTTTCCCAATATGGGAAAAGGTCAGAAAGCAGCAACATGTCGCATCGGTGCCTTCTCTCTCCAGCAGGAAATCAAGGAAGAAAAGAGTCTTGGCAGTCATAACAGAAAGATAATCTTCAAAAAGTCGACAAGAGTGACAGACATGGAGTCTGTGAGCAGACATATTACTAATCACGTGTAGTCTACTAACTTTGAAATTGAAATTGATCAAACATGCAATCAAAATGCATTGATAATCACTGGTGATTGGAATACAAAAGTTGGAAACAAAGAGGAAAGTTCGGTAGTTGGAAACTATGGCTTTGGTGATAGAAACAAAATTGGAGATTATTTAATAGAATTTTGCAAGACCAACAACCTCTTCATTACAAATCGCCTTTCCCAATAATTGTAGACACCCACTACACACAGGGACCAGAACCGATGGAATACACGGTATTCAAATTGACTACATTTGTGGAAAAACTTGATGGAAAAACTCAATATTGTCAGTGAAAGCAAGGCCAGGGGTCAACTATGGAATGGAACATTAATTATTCATATGCAAGTTCAGGTGAAAGATGAAGAACATTAAAATAAATCCACAAGAGTCAACATGTGAACATAAGTGTATCAGATAATTTAATTTCAAGGACAGATATGACACACTGGTCACTATTACTAAAGAACAGTAAAGTGTGAGATGACATCAATCATATCTTACATGACGAAAGCAAAAGACCACTAAAAAAAAGGAAAAAGAAAAGACCAAATTGGATTCCAGAAGAGACTCTGAAACTTGCTCTTGAACATAGAGCAGCTAAAGCCAATGAAAGACATGATGAAGAAGTGAACAGAAAGCCTCCAAAGACAGTTCACGAAGAGAAAGCAAGCATCATAATGACACGTGCAAAGGCAGGGAAATAGACAACGAAAGGGGAATAGCACGTTCAGCATATCTCCAGTTGATAGCACCAAAGAGCAATTCAGCTGGGTCGAGATATTGAAAGATTGCATGGGCAGAACATTGAATGATGGAAGAACCATCCAAAGAAGATGGAATTTATTCGGGAAGCTAGCAGGTTACAAAAACACAGTCACCATAACAAAAAGAATTAGTCAATAGTCAACATTCAACCATTGCAAGAAGTAACGTATGATCAAGAACCAATGGTCCTAAAGAAAAGTCCAAGTTGCGCTGCAGGACACTTGATAAGACAAAGAGAAAAGAATGATATGTGCCTAGGCCTGAATTTATCATTTCTTTGTGTCTTTCTCTCCTCTGTTTATTTTTTAATTTAAGGTTAAAAACAGTTGAGGGTTTTCCAGCTTGAGGAATGCCTTTTGTTTCATTTTTAACTGTCATAATCGGTGTGTGTGTGTGTGTGTGTGTGTGTGTGTGTGTGTGTGTGTGTACAGTGTAGCACCCTTGCACACAAGCAAAAGATGGCAATAAATCGTGTGTTTACACCTTGGCCACTAAAGAATTCTTCCAAAGTGCTTCCAGAGGAGTTACTCTTCATGTTCCCCATAAAGCTCTTCTTCCTTTTGTTTTCTGTTTCTCAGGAAGGCACCATTCCCCAGCTTCTCATGCCAAAAACTTTGAAGTCAAGCTTACTTCTTTCTTTCACTCTCCAGTTCATGATGTGCGATCTATGCGGACCCTCCTCTGGCTACACAAAGAAAGAGGAGAGTCAAACTCCATATCACCCCAAGGCTGATGGCCAGATGGCAGAAGTCAGATATGTTTCCATCTCCCATCCTTCATCACCCTATTCTGATACCAACCATTGCTACCAATACACTCTAGTTCCCTGCTGGATTCAATAAGTCTTTATAAAGGGCACACAGACCTCACAGAAAATAATCAAAATTATGGAGCTTATTAATGAGGTTAGCAGGTTACAAAATGTCAAAGATGTAGTTCTTTCATTTGAAATGTTTCTTCCGCGCCATATTGGCAGGCAAGCCCCTCTCTGACCCTCAGCCTCTCAGTCATGTGGTTCTTTGGCTTCAGCCTTGTTCTGTGGGCCCTGAAACTTGCTACACTGCCTTACTATCTCAGTTCTGCTTCTTTGCTCTGCTCAGGATCTCAGTGCTGTAGCCGGTGCCTCTGCTGTTACCGATGCTTTAGGCAGGCATCTTACAGAGGCTCTACTGGTGGCCCTTATTTCTTGATGGCCATGGGATTGCTCTTCTCTTGGTTCTGTGATAACTCATTTATACACAAAGTGGAATGGCAAAAATGACCAATCTCTTCTATTAATGCTTCATGTGCCCTATTTTTATGGTCCCACCCATCATTTGGTAGGAGTTACAAAGATATGGGTAGATGAGCCACACCAACTCATTTCACTTCATCAGTGTACCAATCCTGAAGACTCTATCACCAAGTGCATCCCGAATCCTTCCACCTTCCCACCCATGGCCGTCAGTATCTCTTCCCTAGGCCGTCAGAATCTCTTGCCTGGAATACTTTAAGAGTCCCCTTGATTTACTCCCACTTCATACCATCCTTCTGCATCTAGTCATTAGAGTTACTTTTTTATTAAACATACATTCATCCATGTCGTTTCTTGCTTAAACTTTCGAATGGCTTCCCATCACGTAGAGACAAATTTCCAACACCGTACGGTAGCTTTGTAATAAGCTCTCTACACCTTTTCTGCTCTATCCCTATCACTGTCCCCTGATTGTCAGTCTGTTCTCACAGGGCCCTTACCACTGATGGCTCCCTCTGCCTGGAAGGTACCCACACTCATCTCCACATGGCCACCTTCTTCAGAATAGATATTGGCTGCCCATTCAAAGCCTCTCCTGACCGCCGTGTGTGAGGTACTCCATACATTATCTTCTTTCAAGTGTGCAGAGCTCAAAGATACTCTAGCGGGTTCCTCTTGTCTTCTCTCCTCTTACTGTCTTGTCTTGCTGCTCTACCTGAATGTAGGATCTCCTCGTTCAGGTTGAACCCTCAGCAGCTGGAATAGAACCTGATGCATAATGTCCTACAAATATTTACTTTCTTAAAAGCAAGGATGATGACACTGCATATCACATACCCTGGACCTGTTACTAGTAGAAGCCAGTCCCTGGAAAAGGACATCACGCATGGAAAAGTAGAGGGACAGCTAAAAAGGAGGCAATCCTTGTCAAGATAGACGGACACAGTGACTGCAACAGTGGGCTCACACACGACAATCGTGAGGATGGCCACAAGCCTGCCAGCGTTTGGTTCCACCGTAGACAGGGGAACTGCGAGTCAGAACCAACTGAACAGCACTAACAATGACAACAATGGCAGCACCTGTCTTAAGTGCATGAAAGTATGAATGATTAGCAGTCTCATGCCATAGAACTTTCTCATTCGTTGACTTTTGCTTGTACCTAAGTACGCCTGGTAATAACTGGAGCTATACATCAGGCTGTACATGTTATAGAGAGAAATACAGCTATGAGATCTTGTAGCCACTGAATAAAACGCCGAATTCCTAAGGCATATCTGTGAACCTGTGTGAAATCAAGCAGCAAAAAGAAACCATGATTTTCCCCATGGGTCTAATTGGTGATGATGACTGTGAAGAAGTTAGACCATATGGAAGGAAACAACAGGACCCGAACGGTTTTCATTTGTGGTCAACATCACTAGGTCTCAATTTGTTCAAAGACAGCTAGTGGTAGAAACAACATGAGCCAAGAAACCAGGGCTCGATGCTCACAGATTTCTACTGTGAGTGCTTTGTGTTCTTGTGATGGTCATGAATTATATTCGTATTAGCCAAGTGCAAAAATACCCAGTCAGAGTGAGGTGGTTGTAATTGTTAGGGGCTGTTGATTGGCACTTACCCTCAGCGACCTTATGTACAACAGAACAAGACACTGCACGGCCGTGTGACATCCTCACAACTCTGTTTCTGTGATCATGGTCATCATTGCTGGGTCATCGTTGAGGGTCTTAAAGAACCTTACCAAGCAAGAGAGTGAGCAGTTGACCAAGAGAGTGAGGTTATCTTTTTATCCTGGTGACACTATTGTACCTAAAAGTCTAATATTATTCCTATTGGATTAAATCTTGCTGAGGACAGTGTATTACATTTCACTAATTTTCCTAAGTGTTTTGACAGATATGATTCAATTCTGATGCTGTCCCCTCGAATGTGTCCATTTTATAAATGGACAGAGTTGGGCTCAGAGAGGTTAGCTGGCTTGCTCAAGATCGCACAGGGACGCATAGGCAGGGTGGAGATTTGACGCTCTCACTCTTATCTCCTCACCCAAGCCATCCATCCACCTTCTGATCATACTGTGTCACCTTGTGTAAAACGGCCTTTGGGGTTCTTATCAATGTAAACTTCCCATTTTGTATTCTGCTGTGGAGATCCATCGCTGGTGTGTCTGGTTAGTGGGGAGCATCGCCAAGAGTCAAATTTTCTCCAGTGGACGAGGATGATTCAGAAATTCTGGACTGACCTACCGTCTCTAAGCCCCTATCTGAGTAGTTCTCCAACCTCCTGAGAGGACAGTTATTTCAGTACCAAGCACTGAGAATGGTTTTCTTTATTACTTGTCCAGCACACCTTCTGATCCTGGCAGCTAAAAGATGTCTACTCATATGGAGAAAGAGTTACTAATCTTTCTCCCCTAAATCAATCCTACAGTTAAAAAAAATAATATGAGCAAATTTATGTTAGTGTATAAAATTCAAATTTTCAAAATATATAAATATTTTCAAATAGCTCTTCCTTTGGAGATTGAAGTAGTGTCATATACCAGATTAGCAGAGAGTTGAGGGGAGGAGATCAGGAGTATAATTGAGGCAGCCTTCACTGGGACAGGGAATCAAGACAATCTAAGTCCACATGGAAGAAACACACCAACATTAGCGAATGAAGAATTGTAAATCATATAATCCAAAGTCAAAGGAGAAAATAGTATCAGAATCTAAATTGTGAGAATATGGTTTTCAGAAGGCTATGAATGACTGTAGGAGCCCACGATACATTTGTGGGGTCTACATAGGATATAAGCCTCTGGTGAGTTTCCTTTATTAATAATGGAGGCATGGGAAGAAATTGATTACCAAATAGAGTGCATTAGACAGATGACTACAGAAGATCGAAATGATAAACCTGACTTGAACCATTAAAACTTTGTCAGTTGAACCCCTCTTTGATGCATGTAAGGTTTGATATAGTTTTCAGCATTTTCTATATCTTTTTTGTTTGTTCATATTGGGGTTTATCTCAGATGTGTTTTGTCATTAGGGGGTGACCATCTTGAATTTTTATATTATGTTTGTCTGGTTTTCAGCATATGAGACCCAGGATTGATGAACCTATAAGGACAGCAGGTAGAATAAGGGTTTCTGGAGGTACTGTGTGTGTGTGTGTGTGTGTGTGTGTGTGTGTGTGTGTGTGTAAAAGTGAGTTGATGTCATGAAGTTCAAGAAGGAAAATAATGTTTTGAAATTGATTGTGGTAGCAATTGTACAATGTTGCTTGATGTGATTGAACTATGGAATGATATTCTATCTGTACTAATTCCCAATAAAATGGTTTTGGAAAATAAAATTAACTAAAAATGTACCATAAACCTAAACATAAGTACAAAAGTATACAACTTCTAGTGAATAGCACATGATAAAATCCAGGTGACTTTGGGTTTTGGATACAACTTGAAAGACATGATTTATAAAAGAAATAATCGGTAAGTTGTACTTTATTAAAATTTTAAAACTACTCTGTGAAAGATTATCAAGAGAATGAAAAAACTGGTCACCAACTGGGAGACCATATTTGTAAAACACCTATTTGAAAAGGACTAGTGGTGAAAATATACCAGGATTTCTCAAAACTCAACAACAAGTAAACATATAACCCATGTACAAAATGAGCAAACTATTGTAACTGACATCAAATGAAAAAAGATAGCGAATGACAGGTCGATGAAAAGATGCTTTGTGCCATTTGTCATTAGGAAATTTCAAATTATGAAGTCAGTAAGATACTACTACCTACCTAAAAGAAATTTTTAAAAGGTTGCTGTGGAGTTGACACAGGAGCCCTGGTAGGATAGTGCTTATAAGTTGAGCTGCTAACAGCAAGGTCAATAATTCGAAACCACCAGCCACTCCAAAGTAGAAAGACAACCTACTGCCATCAAGAGTCACAGTCTCAGAAACTCACCGGGCATTCTACCCTGTCCTTCAGGGTTGCTGTGGGTTGGCATCAACTTGATGGCAGTGAGGTGTTTGTTTTGTTTTTCGTTTGGTGGAATCAACACTAATTCATGGTGACCCATATAACTCAAAGTAGAACTAACTGTACTTTGTAGAGTGTCCAATAGATCACCAGAACCATCTTCCAACCTATCTCAGGAGGCACTCCATGGACTTATGACCTATAAGGAAGCTTGCCTGAAACGTGTTCAGCATCATCGCAATATGTAAGTCTCTATTGACAATAAAGTGGGGGTTGCACATGAGGTACATTGACTAGCACCTCAGCTTTCCCACATGGCAAATGAATTCTACCTGTGAACCACTGCGCCAATGCACCGTTACTTACCTGGTAGTTAGCTGTGGTTGCTCTCGCCGAGTCAGTTCCCAGCTCCGTTTGTAGGACTGCTCCGTAGGGTCTTCAAGGTTGTCCTCTTTCAGAGGCTGATCGCCAACCGTGTCTCCTGAGGAGCCTGGGCGGGGGGCGGTTCAAACTGCCCTTCTCTGGCTAGTGGCCACTCGGCCAATCTTTTGCACCATCTAGGGACTCTTACATATCTATTAAAATGGTTAAAATTTAAGAAAATAACCCAAACTATAAAATGTTGACAAGGACATGCATTAGTGATGCGAATGCTATGTTAGAAGGACAGTCTGGCAGTTTCTTTTAAAATTAAATAAAGACTTAGCATACAATGCAGCAAGTGCACTTTCCCCAATGAGTTGAAAATGCATGTCTACACAACAACTTGTCCAAAGTTACCCTTCTTTGACCCTCCAGAAAATCAGCAAGCCTTGAATAGCCGAAACAACTGTTGCCATGGCATTTGCTCTTGATTGAGTTGCGTTTGCTTTGGCTGGACCATTTCCACCATCTAGGAAGCCATGGCTTCAGTTGTGCTATGTCGTTAGTCGTCTTTCATCTCTGCCTACCATCCTTCCAGGAAATGTTTCAGGATCTTGATCTCACTTAAGTTAAAATGTCCATCGAAAGCTCTGCTCTTATCTCCAGTTCATCTGGGCACAACCCTTTTGGCACTTATCAAGTGAAATGCTTACTTTATTTTTTCAGTTAGAATTGTGTGAGCTCATCTGATTGAGATATCTCTGATGTTGGCTATTGTTTTATGTTGTTAATTGCTGGTCCTTTTCAATCAGGACACAAATAAAACTGTTTCCTCAAAAATTGATGAGGACCCCAAGACTGTGGAAATGGCAGTCGTTGGACTTTGGGTGGGATACTTGGATTGGGGGTTTCCAATGAAAGAAGACCCAGAACCACCATATATTTGGTGTCTCAATGCTCCTCTTGCATTAATGTGACAGGTTTTGTCTGAGAGACAAGAGTCAGCCCTTACAAGAGATGTTGCAAGAAATGCCCCCGACTGCCAATCCCCCAGCTCAATGTGAACAGAGCTCAATCAATTAAGAAATCAATCTGTACAAAGCAACAACTCACGGACTGCAGGTTGGACTATAGGCAAACACCTCATATCAACTGTACTTTTGGATAAATTATTGATGTTATCAATGCAATTGCCTTGGGGATGATTGACAATGTTTTTCTTTTTGGTTTCTTTGAGGATTTTTTTTATGTTTTGTTTTTGTTGTTGCTGCTGTTCATCTTGTTGGTTCTGGTTTTTTGTTAGTTTGTTTGTTGCTTTGTCATAATATGCCACCGAAGTAAACTAGAGTCATTCATAACCTGTGGGGGAGCAAGTGGATTCTGGGCGCCCACGTAATTCTAGCCCTAATCCAAGCACGGTTAGTTCAGACCACCGAAGACAAGGTTGCCAACGCAAGTGTGGTGAAGAAAGCAAATGATGCCTGACTATCCATTGGAATAGTGGTTTGGGTCGTGTATGCAAACAAGCAGCCATCTCAGTGAGGCAGCAACTGAGTTCACAGGGAGGAAGCACACCAGCCTGTGTGATCCAAAAATGATATCAAAATCCAAATATGATGAAGAGAAAAGCATCAGAGCTTAAATTGTGAACACCCAATTTGTAGAAGGCTATGGAGGATGGCGGGAAAACAAACTCCATCTGAAGTGTGTGGTCGGCTTGGGCCTCTGGCAGATCTCCTCTGGCCACAGACAAGGGAGTCAAAGAGCTGTACTGCCAGACTGAGATGAGTGCAGACTTGATTATGGTGGGTCGAACCATGGTATAAGATGATACTTGGTCAGTTGACCTCGCACTTAACCCAACCTGAATTTGCTCTGTGCTCAAATATTTCTCAATTTTTCTAAAAGAGACATTTCTTGTCTGGCTTTTAAAAATATTTTTGATGTTCCTTCTTACTCTTTATTTTTAACTTTATATTATTATTGTTGTTGTTTCCTCTTTCTGTCTTGTTTCATTTACGTTTGTTACAAAGTTTGTTCGCTCTTTCAGTTTAGGAAGCATGGAAGGAGTGACTGCATAGAGACAATGAGGCAATGGTTTATTGTTCGTGGGGAAGGGTGGATGTGGACGGGAAATGAGTGATCAGTGGATAGGAGAGGGCGGGGTATGAGAGCTGATTGTGATGATATAGATACGACTCTTTTGAGAAGCAGTTCAACTATGGAAATCTGTGATATATGAATATTATATCAAGACAACTACTGGATAAAAAGAAAGAGAGAAAAGAAAAGAAACCAAACTTGACTTATGGTTATCATGGGTGAAAGACAAAGAGTTTTTGCTTAGGGGGCATTGAGTTCATTTTAATGGTAGTGGAACAATTTGGAGATGGACAATAATAATTGTTATACAACATGGAAAGTACAATCTATGACACTGAATTATACACGTAGAAGTTGTTGAATCGGTGAATGTTTTGTTGTATGTACTTTTGTGAAAATTGAAAAACAAAAAAACTACACGAATCACAATGAGCACAAAGACAAAAAGATGTTCTAAAATTGATTGTGGTAAAGATTGTGAAGCTCTTCTTGATATGGCTGAACTATTGAACCGTATGTGGATGAAATGCCAATAAAACTGTTTAAAGAAAAAATGATGTCGATAGTCTACTGCTGTGGACTTTGTCTTCAACACTGTCTTGTCCCTTCTAAAATGAGTTATCTATTTGTAGCTCATGCTTTCTTTTGGTGGAATTTCCCCATAAACCTTTTTGTAAAGATTCAACAGTTTTTCCACCCTAGCTTTGCCATAATTTGCATGTCTGCTCATGCTTCATTTTTAGTAGCATTCATATTGCTCTGATAGAGGTTCTTAAAAAATATACTTTCCTCAAATACCAAGTTAACACAAATTTATTTTGATGAAAAGCATGCATAGGTTTTTTGAACATCCATTTTCGACAAATTTTTTATGACCCCTTATATGTTAGAGACCTTGGCAAAGACCAGGCCACAAGGGGACAGCCGCACACCAGCCACAAGACAGTGTCTCCCTTCAGTTTGTGACATCACTGTCCAGCCATAGTGGGCACCAGGTGACAGTAGGATGTTGTCGGGGAGCAGGAAGGCAGAGAGAGGTTGGCCGAAGGCCCAAATATGTCTGCAGGTGCGTGAAAGGAGGAAGAAAGTGGAGAAGGGAAGAGAAGGTCCAGAAAGACTGTGGGACCTGCCAGGTGGAGGACAAGGGGGTTCTCTCCCCAGGGTGGGCATTGAGAGTCAGCAGATGGTAACCTATGTAGATACCCTACGACCACCCCTTCCACTCCCAAGTTTCCAGGGTTCTAGAGTGGTAGAAGATGTGGTGGAGAAGGTGGAAGGGGGCTCTACCATGCCACTTAGATACCCAGCTGTCCCAGGGATGTGCAATGCATACACATAGAAAGGGGTCAATGGGTGATTGGCAGGGGACACTAGTGCCAAAGACATGGCACAGCCTCCAATTCTGGCACAATGCTGAGTTGACATAATGACCTAGTCTCTGAAACTTATCAATGTCAATAACTTAGGAAGGAGTATATAATATATGAGAATCTGGAAAAAGCCAAACTACAGAGATTGTAAAAAAAGTTGTCAGGGGTTCTGGGAGGTAAGTGGGAAGAGCTGAATAGCAAAGGGCATTTGGGGACAGGAGAATTATTGTATACGTTACTACAATGGTGAATACATTACGCCTTTGCTAAACCCTTTGGATTGTGTAACACAAATAGTGAACTCTACTATATGACCCAAACTTCGGACGTTAGTTAATAGTAATCTATCATATTGGTTGATCAATGATATCAAATGATCCACACAAGTATAAGATATTAATTAATAGCAGGAAAATTAGGCAGTGTGGAGAGAAGTATTTGAAGATCCTCATATTCCACATTTTTCCCCTGAAAACCTAAAATTACTCAAAAAAAGTATATTAAAAATATAATTTCCTACAATGATAAAAGATGATATATTAAACACAGGCTCATCAGTTTTAATATAATAAAGGAAGTAATCTTGCATTCATCACTGTGGAACTATGCACAATATTCAAAATCACTTTTATGGTTTATTGAAATGGGATGGTAAATCATTATAGACTTTTTAAGAATGAAAACCAAGTAGAGAGGATTTTCATAAGCGAAAAATGTCACCAAATGGGAAGAATTTTAATTGGGTAACCCAAAATGATTCTTCAATTTAAAAAATATGAATCATCAAATGCTGTGCTTACTAAAATACTTTAACAGTGACATGTCATATCATCTTTTATCCTGTTGCTAACCTCTTATCTTTCAGATTTAAAATAAACTGGTCAGATTCTATGGAGAATTTGTTTGAAAAGTAATTGGATTCAACCAAAGTGTGTTGCAGTTACTACAAGACACTTATTCAACAATATAAGTAATTGGCAATAATGTCAAGAACCAAAATCAAGAATTTAACTTTCTTCCCATCTTCCATTAAAAAAAATTAAAACAGATTTGGGGTAGAAAACCGATCCAGTGTTTCCATAAAGGACTGCAGGCACAGAGCACTGAGCTCAGTCACTCTTCTTCAAAAAAAAATGCTCACAAAACTCTTTCTTTACTTCTGCACACTCATCTGCTTGCTGACCCCCAATCTGGTCCACAGAAGCCAGGAAGCTCAAGAGCACTACCCAGGGGAAAGTGCCCCCCCTCCCCCCTTCCTTCCTGGTTCAAACTGGATCCCTTTCCCTTTCAGTGCTCTCAAGACAATTACAACACCTAAGAATCATTTGAAATGAAGCCACGCAGGAAGAAAATAATAAGCAGTTACTGGTTGCACTAGTGGAAATTAACAATGTAAAACGGTTTCAAAAACTAGAGGAGGGAACCAGCCTCAAACAGGGTGTTCCATGGCAGACAAACTTGTTTTAAAGTGTTAGCATTTAAATGGTCACACCTCTCCTTTGAAGTTAACACTCCATTAAGGGGCTGAGGGAGCTCACACCTCAGCCTGCAGCGCCTTTCACTCTTGTTGAAGCCTAAGAAGGAGAAAGGAAGGAGGAGGAGGGGGGAGGAGCAGGAACAAATGGAGCAGTGGCTAAGCTTGGTTCCTGGGAAAGTTGACAGTCCTGGTTATGCCTGATACAATTATTAATTATTAATAGGGTTCTCTCTTACTGCCAAGGTCTCCTGAAGTGTCCGGGCTTGTAAATTATATCATCACCCAAAGAAGAGGTGAACAGTCCAAAATGACAGTGTAGCAGGCCAACAGTTACTCACATTTGTGAGTATAAATAAAAATGACAATATCTTTTCCTTGGAAGGCATGCCTTAGTTCAGATACTTCTATGTCATCATAGATGCTAAGTTTTCATCATACCAAGAGTCGAATCAAAGAATTAAAATCTCTTAAAAGGGACTTTGGAGGCTACTGTGCTCATATTTTAAGAATGAAAAAAGAAGGCACTCAAAGAGGTTCCCTTGCCTGAGATCTCACAGTTAATTAATAGGAGAGCTTGAATAAGTAAGACCCAAGACTCCAAAATCTAGTGTGCATATTTAAAAATATGCCTTGTATATTCAAAAGGGAGCCCTGGTGGTCAAGTGGTTACCAATTGGGCTGCTAACCTCAAGGTCAGCAGTTTGAAACCACCAGCTGCTCCGTGGAAGAAAAACGAGGCTTTCTATGCCCATAAAGAGTATGGTCCCAGAAACCCAGAGAGTCAGTTCTCTCTTGCCCTTCAGGGTAGGTATGGGCTGGATTGACTTGATGTCAGTGAGTACGGTATTTGGTTTGCGTAAATTCAGAAATATAGGCTATTCTCTCAGGAATCCTCTCATAAAGTGCAGAAGGCCTAGGACAGAAGACTCGGGGATCAATGGGGTCTACCGAGAGTAAGCACCAGCTGGGGGTGGGGTAGGGTGTGGGGGGTGGGGTGGTAAGTTCTCAAGCATTTTGGTAATATAAGCTTACAAGGAGACCGAGAAACTTCTTTGAATGAACAAAAGTCAGGAATCAAATTGGTTTCTGATTCTACAACTGAATAATCAAGTGACATTTGGCAATGCTACCATTTGTCTTTAAAGCTTCCATTTCATCATCTATAAAATGGATAAAAATTACACTTCAGATGGCTATTGTGAAGATTAAATGAAAGTGCACATGTAAACCATAATGTGCCAACTGTTGGCAAGTAGCTATGCATTGAGTAGATATCAATAATCTTCATTATCAGGAGCCCTGGTGGTGTAGAGGTTACAAGTTGGGCTGCTCACTGCAAGATCGGCAGTTCAAAACCACCAGCTGCTCCCTGGGAGAAAGACAGGACTTTCCAAAGACCCTATCCGAGAGGGTTATTATGAATTGGAATCAACTTGACGGCAGTGAGTGTGGGTTTTGGTATCCATTATCACCATTATTACCATAGTCGCCATGGTCCTGCATCGTTATTCATAACTATCATCGTCATTTTCTTCTTCCCTCCTAATCTGACCCAATTTGACTGACTTCATAATTACACCTTTGTTTCCTTTATGTAATTGTAACTATTGCTCCTTTTGAACACATAAGGAAACAGATTCAGAGATACTAAATCATTTTTTCAAGGTCACGCAACTTAGAAGTAATGAAAGCAAACTTTGAACTTACGTTTTCTCTTATTTCAATTTGTCTGCCGATGATTCGAAATGAGGGGGCTGGAGCATGAAATGGAAAAGTGAGGAGGGGGAAAGAGTAAGAGATTAGGGAGTCCCTGGGTGATGGGAATACTTGCACATACTTGGTGGCCAACTGAAGGGTTGCATGATTGGGTCCTTTATGGGATACCTCAAAAGAATGGTCTGATAATTTACTTTTCAAAAACCCGTCGTCAAAAACCCAGCAGATCACTGTCCTCTTCTTCATACACATGGGCTCTCCCATGAGTCAGAATCAAGTCAAAAGCAACTGCTGTAGTTGGTAGAGGGGAGGTGTGTCCAACAACAGTTGTGCTGGTGGCTTAGTGGGTCATAGGTTGAGCTGCTAATGGCCAAGTCAGCAGTTTGAAAGCAGTAGCTGGTTCACAGGAGAAAGATGAGACTCTCTGTTCCTGTAAAGATTGGAGCCTCTGGAGTCCAAGGGGACCGACCATTCATCTCTGACCTATGGGATTGCTATGCATCAGAACTGACTCAATGGTAGTGGTATTTTTTGCTTTTTGTGGGCCAGACAGTAAGATGGTGCTGAGCATTCTTTGGTAAACCCTTCCTTAGGTGTTATGCACACACACTTGGGTTTTCTCTCAACCTTAGACAATCAAGGAATGTAGATTAAAATCTGAGAAAAGCCTAGATACCCTTTTGGGGAACGGAAGAACTGTCACTTGACTCCCCCCACAAAACACCCTCATAGGACCCAGAAAAGGAGGATGGGCAAAGCAGAAGGTTTAGTGTCCTTGGGGTAAAATACAGAGATCTAATTATTTTCCAAGTCACTGTCTCATGGTGTGTTAAATTTCAAACCCTTCACTTGAGTGACATAATAGCCAGGTGAGTAGTAGCAATGTGGTTGTTATTTATGTTTCCTTATCATTTCTTGAGACAGTTGAGCTTAGTTTGATGCCACTGGGCCCCTTCCTGTACAGTGATACTTTGTAGCACCACAATTAGTCGACTTGAAGTTCTTTCTAATCACTCAATTAGGACATCCAGTGAGGAGCAGAGAAACTTTACCACCCCCCCAAAAAAAGCTAATTAGTAAAAGCGCAAGACAGATAGAGGTGACAGAGATCCTTCTCTATCCACTTTCACAATGGATAAATCAAGGGCCTCCATTTCCTGAGGGCCCCCTTGCATTATGCCTCCATGCACTGTCTATTCCTATAATCTATTCAGCAATCATAAGCACATGTGTTGGAGTCAAACCTACTTGAACTTTAATCTTGTTCATCCCCTTGTTCATCACCTGGCCAGGTGATTTACTTTCTCTTACATATAAAATTTCTTCCCATGTAATAATATCAAGCTCAAAATATATGCAATGCACATAATCCTGTCATGTTAGTTACGGTGTTAGATGCTGTGAAGTCAGTTCTGATTCATAGCAGTCTGGCCCTCTGTGCAACCGAATGAAATTCTGCCCAGTCTTGCGCCAGCCTCATGGTTGTGGTTCTGTTTGGACCCCTTGTTGCGGCCACTGTGACCATCCATCTCATCAAGTTTATGTCCTTCCCATGATGCAGGTTTGAATAAGCCTTCTTTCAATCCTGATGTTGCATTCTTCTTCTTCATCTTCTCAGATAACTTTCCCAGTCTGGCTTCACAAATTACTTTCTCAACATACAGATGGAATAGATATGACAAAGGCAAACAACCCAGACATACACCTTTGCTGATTTCGAACCACGCAGCAGTCCCTTGTTCTGTTTGAATGATTGCCTCTTTGACCATATACTGGTTCCTCAGGAGCACAATGAAATGTTCTGGAATCCCCATTCTTCCTGATGGTATCCATAGTTGGTTATGGGCCACACAGTTGAATGCCTTTGCATAATCAATCAAATACAAGTAAATATTTTTCGCACTTCTCACTCTGAGCTCAGCTCCTTCAGGTGTCAGCCATGATAGTCCTTCAAAGTCCTCTTTTGAATCCGGCTTGAATTTCTGGCAGCTCCCTGTCAATGTACTGCTGCAATTGCTGTAGAATGTATTTGAGCAAAATTTTACTTACATGTAATTTAATGATATTGATCAATAATTTTTGCATTCTCTGTAGTCCCCTTTACTTTTTGGGGGGGGTACAGATATGAGTCCCTTCCAGTCACTTGGCCAGGTACCCATCTTCCAAATTGTTTAGCATAGACTAGAAGATGCTAGATTCAGAAGTGGATGAGGAACGAGGGATCGAATCATTGATGTCAGATGGAACTTGGTTGAAAGCAGACAATACCAGAAAATTATTTACTCGTGTTTTATTGATTATGAAAAGGCATTCAACTGTGTGTTACTCATAAACTCTGGATAGCAAAGAGAGGAATAGGAGTCTGAGAACACGTAATTGTGCTCTTGCATCACCTGTACAAGAACCAAGAGGCAATTGTTCAAACAGAAAAAGGAACTAATCAAGAATGATGTCATCAGCATTACAGGATCTCACCATCTTTATTCGATGCATTTGCCAAGCAAATAAGCAAAGAAACTTCACTATACGAAGAAGAAGGAAGCATCAAGATTGTCGGAAGGCATTTTTAATAACCTGCAGTATCCGGATGACACCATATTGCACCGGGCTTGCTTGCTGAGAGTCAGGAGGACTTGAGACACTGCTGATGAAGATCAAGGTCTGCAGCCTTCAGTGGGGATTGCAACTCAGTGTGAAGAAAACAAAAACCTTCAAAACATCATGGTAAACAGGAAAAGGAGTGAGAGGGTCAAGATCTGTCTGGCTTGGATTCACAATCAATGTTCATGGAAGCAGCAGTTAAGAAGTCAAATGACATATCGCTTTGGGAAAATCTGCTGCACATTTTTAAGGTCTCTTTAAAATGCTAAAGAGCAAGAAGTCATTTCAGGAGTAGATGAGCATGACTGAAAAGAGCATTGGAACTTTCTTGCTAGATGTTGAACCACACCCCACACATGGACTAGAGTCACCCCAGAAGGTCTGGGGAGCCCCAGTAAGAAACTAAAAGACCTATCAAAGTGCTGAGTCAACAAGAAGTAAACAAGTGGAGTAGGAGCCACGTCAGAAGGTCTGGGAGCCCCGATAAGACATCAAATGAGCAGCTGTACTGCCTATGTAAAACCCGTAGAAAGACTGAGAATTCAGAGAGCTACAACCAAGGCAAAAGCAACTCCTGCTCTCTCCAGCTCTACGGGGGGGGGGGGGGGGGAAGGGAGGTGAGTACACAGATGAAGGCGATGCTTAACAGGACTATGATGCTAGAGTAATGGTGTGTAACCCTTACAGTTAATGATTTAAGTTAATTTTAGAATTGTTACATTGTTTGATGTGTTTGCAGTGAATAAACTGAGCATTCGAAAATGTCAAAGAGCGTTAAGTCATTATTGATGGCGCCACTCATGACAATGAGCCAAGCCATGGTATTTTCGATGGTCTCGTCTGCTTGTGGAAGGTGAATATTGAATAAAAAGACTGAAGATGAGCCAATGCACTTGAACCATGGTGCTGGAAAACCATACTCAAAGCACCACAGACTGACAAAAGAACAAACAAATCTGTTTTTGGAAGCAGTACAATCAAAGTTCCTCTTAGAAGCAAGGACGGTGAGACTTTGCTTCACGTGCTTTGGACATGCTATCCGGAGAGACCAGTCCTGGAAAGGGCTATCCTGGTTGGTAAAGTAGAGGGACAGCAGAAAAGGAAGAAAACCGTGATGAGGTGGATCAACACAGTGCCTGCTTTATGAGCTCAAACAAAAAATAATTTTTAGGGCCGTGCTGGGAGGAGCGGTGTTTCCTTCTGTTGGGCCCAGGGTTGCTGTGTACGAGGGAATTCAGGGGCACTGACAACAGCACGTAGTCCGTGGGGGTTCAAATATTCTAACAACTGGTTCACTGCCTTAATGACCAATTTAAGTATAAAAGAGATTCCTGAAAGGTAGTTCATTATTCCATACAATTGATACTTAATAAGAACAATAAAAGAGATACACTAAACTAGATTATGTTTAAGAAAGCGTTCTAAAATATCAATAAAACATGTTGAATAGTACCTGACAAAAGCCAATCAAACCATTATTTAAGGGATTTCCTATTGCTTCTCGATTGGCATTCTCATTTGCAATATTCTTTGCTTATATCAGAGCATCATTGGCTGGGTGATTTATGATTAACCATCTTTTTACTGTAGGAGTAGGATCCCATTGCTTTAGAGGTAGGCCAATTAGACAATAGACATTGTGTCTGGTGTATTAGAACAGGCACTTTCTCTCCTCTGAACATACTGTGTTCATCTTTGAAGAATATTTTCCACTTCTGCTAAACTTACAGCAATTTTTCTGCAAACATTTTGAGCTCTTTGAACACTTTCAGGAATGGCACAACTCACTAATAATACCTCATGGGAATTTGGAGCCTGACACAACGCTGAAATGAATGGCAGCATGCCACCCTGTGGTCGTTTGGCACTTTTTCTCTTTGTGTCATAGGTGTGTTTACAGAAGTACCAAACACAAGAGCATCAAAAGTGTAGCAAGTCTTATGAAATGAATAAACATTACAAGCACCATTCCGTCCAATTGTTTGTACCTATGGACAGAATGAACATTACTCCGGGCACCTAGACGATGCTGTTGTGCAGGTGAACGTTACAAAAGCGTCAGGAATGTACATGTGTGACTTCCACTCTGGGCGGCTGCCCGGCCCTAGAGAGAAAACCCTGATTATAGGTGCCATGTTAACTCAGCAAAAAAGTAGCTGACAGTTCTACGTCACAGATATGAGCTGGCTGAAGCCCACCGGGCCCTCGTGCATGTTTCATTGCCAGGGGTGTGCACAAGAACGCTTTTTCTGAAAAGGGAGTGGCAGACCAAAAGCTTTTGGGAACTTATAGTCTAAAACGTTCAAAAGTAAAGATGTCCGTTTTAGGACTAGGGTGCTCCTGGCCCAAACCATGGCATTTTCAATCATTCATATGCATTCAAAAGATGGACAATTAATAAAGAAGACCAAGAAACAGTTGATGCATTGGCGTTACGGTGCTGGGGAAGAATATTGAAGATACCACGAACCACGAGTCGGCATGGGACAAGTACCGTGAGAATATGCCCACAAGGAGGAGGGTGAACTTCATCTTACATATTTTGGACATTTTGCCAAGAGGATCGCATTTCTGGGGAAGATGCTCATGCTAGGCAAAGTAGAAGGTAGGAAAAAGGGGAAGCCTCGCAGAATGACCTGAGATAGCTGCTCCAACAGTGACAGTGGGCTCAACAATAGGACCATTGTGGGAACTGCTGCGTGGCAACACTCCTTACCGTGGTCCCTAGAGGCACAATCCCTTTTGGTGTGTCCAGTAAATTGTAGCCTCTGAGCCTATGGTCATAATCTCATATTGGAGAGTGGGCTGCTTTAGGTTGAAGATGGGATGGATCCTTCTCTCTACCCTAGAGAGGCCGACACGTTGTCAGGACAACGCAAAGGAGAGTGCGGCCTCAGGACTGGAGGAAGAAGGCGTTTTAATAAGCTGAAATGTGCGATGACATAATCGTGCTTGCTAAAGGTCACTTGCTGATGAAGTTTTCCTTGGGGATGTGGTCTGATGAAAGATAGAAGTCACACCTCCATCAAGTTCTTCCCTTTTGGGGACCTCTATTCCCTGACTATTGGTAGGAGCAAGAAGACCTGCTTTGACTTTCGACATATTCAGCTTCTGGCTCTGAACCCTGCATTTGGTTTGCCTCTGCCTAACCTTAGGATTTGGGCCCTAACACAACTGACAATCATGTGAGATATCCCCTTAAGGTTTAGTGAGTGTTTGTTAGACTTTGCAGAAAATTGCAGAGCCCAGGGATGTGAAGGTATATACTAAGGGGAGGAGTAAGGGAAAAAATGGAGCGACATATCATCTTGGAAAAGTTACACATTTAGTGCATGTTTAATCCCCGAATCCTTGGGACTCAAAAACAAAACAAAACAAAAAAATGAATTACCATCAAGTTGATTCTGACCCCATAGGCCAGGGTAGAACTGCCCCTATGGGTTTCTGAAACTGTAACTGTTTACAGGAGAAGAAAACAGTGTCTTTCTCCAGTGGAGCAGATGGTGGTTCTGAACTGCCGACCCTGAGGTTAGCAGCCCAATATGTAACCATGATGCCACCAGGACCTGTTATTAATTCTTTTAAAATAAATTATAACACAATAGGACTGGACAGTGTTTATAATTCTGTTTTACATTGTGCCTTTATGAGTCAGAACCAACTCCACAATAATGTAATATAGTCATCATCCATTTTGCTGTCTGACATGAGTAGCCAGTCAGGTGAGAAGCCAGTCCATTGAAAGCGGATCTGTTTTCTTGGGGATGTAGCTTGTATCCAAAATACATTTATATTCTAAATATTATATTTATATTCTGATAAAACTTGTTCTTACTTGATCCTGCATCTAACTCATTAACCTCTGACTTCTTAATCTTGGGATATGAGCCAACACCTGCCTTCAAAATTTGGAATGTTGTCCAATTAAAAAATCTGGCCTACAAAATTTGGAATTCCCCCCCTTCCCACATCAGTCAGAAGAAGTCTCTAGCATGATGCCTGCCCTATGGATTTGGGACATGCCAGCATCCATAACCATGTGAGTCATTTCCTTGAAATAGATCTCTCTTTGTGGATAGATGATGATACATAGATAGATGATACATACATACATTGTTAATGGCCATGGTAGTTTCTCTGAAATAGGCTACTATGTGACTTGGATATTTTGGAAATACCATATTATGCACAGGCAGTCCCATGATATCTATAAATTAAATTCCTTTAAATTATATTAGAGTCATATGGGAGCTCACTGTCAAAGACAGAGCTGAATGCCCTGTGCAGATCAAGACTTTGTACACATGAGGGAGCAGGGCAGGTGGCACTTACAGAGCACAGACAGGGATCAGGTATGTGGGCGTCAAGAGCAAAAGTGGTGGGAGTGGCCTGTGCAGGGCATCTACTGCCCTTCTGGTGAGGCTACTTCCTGACCATGTACAGTTGCTCCTAGGGCCACCTACAGCTGGGGACCATGCGAGCCCAGGGTTTGGCCAGAGCTGCCAGCGCCCACACAGGAGCAGAAGAGGCACGACAGGCACTGATGTGCACTGGAAATGAAAGGCTTCGCAGCTGCTGGGTGGGCGAAAGAAGCCAACAGCAAGGGAAGGAGGCGTAGGGCACTATGGAGATTGGGATGCACCCTGGAGTTCGACTGCTCACACGTTATAGGGGCTTGAGGCCCTGAAAACCACTAGAGAAAAGCAATAAACAAAAAGACCACAACTTTCCCTTAAAGCACACATACATGCACACAGTGTTGTGTTATTGAACCACAGACATACATGTGGTCCGGCGTTGCCTGACGGGACATTGAACAATGCACACCTCTGCACAGCTGTGCTTCACTGCTTTGTTCCCCTAGAAAACCTGGCCTAAGATGGAATGCCACTAAGACAAAGCAGGTTCCAGGCAAATGGTTGACCTGGAAGCCCTGTAAGGGCCCTTTCAACCACAAGCATCCGCCCGGTGGTTTGTGCATTCCAGAGGGCCAAAAGTATTCTTATTAGAACAAACAGTCAATCCTTTTAAGATTGCCAAAGGAAATAAGAAAAAAAGTTCAAGTTCGTATTGTAGGTGTCTTCGTAAATCGGAAGGACAAGCCTCCCTGCTGTGACTCGTCTCATTTCCATAGATCTGGTTCTTTCTTTAGAAAGTGCTCTCCAACTGTAAGTATGAACTGGCCATTCTAATCCCTGTGCACACTTGAGTCAGTTCCTCCTCTACTCTGCCCCTTACCTGTCAAATATCCCAACCCCTTCTCTCTACAGATTCATCACCTCCCTCAAAATTGAACTCTGCTGACTTTCTTTAAGAGGAATCCCTGATTTCTTACATTCTTCTACGTTCTTTGAGAACTGGCTCCCCTCAACATGCTTGCTCACTGTTGTCTATGAATCGTCCTCAAGTTATTTCTGGTTTATGTGACTCTCCCAATAAAATATAAATTCTTTAAAAGCAACGAACCTTGAACAATGGAGATTAAGAAGAAGCGCTCTGGAGTTTCCTAATGATCACACAACGCTGAGCACAGAGCAACCGCTGGGGCCTCGCGCATCAAACAGCAGGGAAATGCTACTAGCGTTGAGGGTGGATGGGGCAATCAGGTTTCAGAAGATCAGAGGCATTTATATTCTGTTCTGAGAGGCCCACAGTCCTTCCAAATCACCAGGACTGCAGACAGACATAAAAGTTTCATCTAGCCACCAGCTCTAGCTGAGCACATTACAGCTTCCTTTATTTATTTAAAAAATTTTTAATAGCAAAAATGATTCTAGAATGAAACATAAAGTAGCCGCTTTCCCCCCTCTTTCTTGATGGTAGTAGACTAACCTTTTAAAGAATAGCAGCCTTGCCCTAGAGAGGGGCATAAAAGTGGAAAAGGTCATTTTCTACATTTTATGTAACCTCCATGCTCACCTTTCCTCCCTTTTCACCAGTTCTGCGCTCAGGGTGTCTGTGGCACAAACTCACTGAAAACACCGGCTCCATCAATGCATGATTTACTTCTCTTTACTTGGAAAAGCACAGGCTTCGTCTTTCAAAGCAAATCCATGCTTCTGTAACTCATTACATACTTGGTGAGACATGCTGGAGTTTCTTTAAACCTCCAAAGAGCAAAGCAAGTGCACTGTTCGAGAAAGCCTTCCTGACCCACTCAGAAGAGCTGGTTCTTCCCTGCTGTGGGTTTCTACAGCAGTTTTAACTTATTGCTCTCCTTAAACTTCTCGTGTCTGATGGTCAGTATTTGTTTACATGTCTATCTGACATATTTCAGCTGCCATCTCTAAGACAGCAGAAATGCTGTCCTGTCCATCTATTGGTAAGCGCATGCTGTAGATGCTTCGATGTGAGACCCATAGCCCTCCTCCTGGAAAAGGGCCATTTTCTCTCTCCTAGTGGGACTTCTGCCTCCTGTCAGCTCACAGCCAGGTCTCTCCTGCAATTGTGCCAAGCTGCTTTCATTCTGTGACTGGACGATCTGAGGGTCCGAAGGCCCAGTCACATGACCTGAATTCAGAATAACTCTGAAGAGCCATCTAGTTTCAGATCATTGCGCTCTCAGCCGAGGCCTCAGTTGTAATCACATCACAGATAAGCCCTTTCTCTGCTTCGCCGACCTCCTCCACACTTTCACATCCATTGTTCCTGAGAGACCTCCCCGGAACCCTTCTGATATATACAGCTCCATCTCACAATCCCCAGGGAGCCCAACTTACTGTATCCCAGACACTCCTACAGTGCCTAATGCCTAGTGGGTATTCAACTAACAAGCGTTACACGAATGAATCAGTGTCACAGGGAACTGATCAATATTAACAATTATACATGCTAACCTTCCTCTCTCACAGCTGTCTTTGTCTAATCCTCTCTAGGCTTGTGCTCTTTGACTTCAAGGTTGTTGTGTGCGCTGTCAAGTCCATGCCAACTCAGACAAAGTAGAGCGACAAAGTAGAGCGACAAAGTAGAGCGACAAAGTAGAGCGACCCTAGGGTTTCCTAAGTTTCACCAGTAGAGGAGTAGATTGCTAGATCGCTTCTCCAACTTTTTGGTTAGCAGCCATCCACTTCGCCATGTTAGACAATGCATTAGGCTAGATCAGTGGTTCTCAACCTTCCTCAGGCTGTGACCCTTTCATGCAGTTCCTCATGTTCTGGTGACCCCCCCCAACCATAAAATTATTTTCATTGCTACTTCATAACTGTAATTTTGCTACTGTTATGAATCGGGCAATCCTCGTGAAAGGGTTGTTCGACCCCCAAAGGGGTCGTGCGACCTACAGGTTGAGAACTGCTGGGCTAGATAATGTGCTAAGTACCAGGGAGCCAGAGACAACCGGCCTTTCTTTGAGAGTCCGTGTCCATGACCAGGCACAGTTTGCCACACATATAGCACATGCAGTCAGGCTTTCTTTTTTTTTTTTAAGATGAGATGGTGTAAGAGTGATTTTATGTATAACAAGATATGAGCACTACATCCCTGTGAATTTTTTCTCACTTTTCCCAGGCAGCAACTCATGGATAATTAAAGTCTTTTTTAGAATGGAAGGACTTTGATACTTCACCTTAAAACTGATGTTTCTCATTTATAAATGATTTTTAAGGGGATGGGAAGCAGGTCAATTTAAGAAAGGAGACTATGTTTGGCACATAGCAAGGAAGAAAAAAATAAACTAGTCCAGAATGTGGGGATATGTGACCCTATTAGAGTTAAATCCAAGAGAAATATCTAAAATCCAGACATGATAGGTACGAATTGCTGTAAGGAGTGAATCAAATATTTTTGGAACAGACCAGGTAAGGTAGGTCCCCCAAATCTAACCAAAGCATAACTAAGTTTGAACAAAACGTATAGCCCAGTTAAGGGTAATAAGAAGGGTCTTAAAGAAAAATAAAGAAATACGAGTTTTTTGTTTTTTAAAAAGTGTACATGGAGAATAGAACTAGAGAAGGCACTGAGACGGTGTGAGTGGCCATCCAGTGAGGAGTATGCACTCCCACTCCTGTTCAGTGTCACGAGCAGCCTGGTCCTTGACTCAGTGTCCACCGAAGCCAAATAGGGAATCTAATCTCCTATCTAAACACAGGCTTAAATAAGATCCAGACTCTTTGAACATTGTACCTCACAGAGCCCAAGTTTCAAGCAAAAGGCACATGCTGTACCCAGAACTATCTCTATTCATGCAACATAGTAGTTAATTTTCTTTTTTAGTTAAATCTCTGCCTAGTTTTGATATCAGGGATATGCTCAATTTGTAAGAGGAACTCGGGAGTGGCCCATCCTTTTCTATATGCCAACATCAGTGGAGTAGAATTGGTGTCAGCTCTTCTCTGCTTTCTTTGGTAAAATTCACTGGATCTGTTTGAACCCAGGTTTTACCAATAAAAGATCACCAGGTGGATCTTGGTGGTGGTGGTGGTGGTGGTGATCTACTTTGGTCCATGTTCATTTAGGCCGGTAATGTGTTTCTAGAAATTTATCCATTTGTAATAGTTTTCCAAATTTTTTGTCCTTTTTATTTCAGCTAGCTCTGAGGCCTAAGGTGGCCCTGCCCCAAGCCATGGTATTTGCAATTGCCTCACCTACCTATGAAAGTTGAACACTGAGTAAGGGAGACCGAAGAAGAATGGATCCATTTGAATTGGGGCGCTGGTGAAGGATACTGGAAATACCAAGGTCTGCCCGAAGAATAGCGGTTTTGCAGGTGCAGCCAGCTGCTTCTTAGAAGCAAAGAGAGGGAAATTTCATCTCACATACTTCGGAGATGTTGTCAGGAGATACCAGTTCCCGGAGAAGGGAAATTGGAAAGGTGGCGAGGCAGTAAAAGGGGGAGGTCCTCAACAAGATGATTGACACCGGGCCTGCAACAATGGGCTCAGGCGTAGGAGCCAGGGTCAGGATGGCGCAGGGCTGGGAAGTGTTGGTGCTGCTGTGCATCGGGTCGCTTTGAATGCGAACGACGTGGGTGACCTCACAGCAACGGCAGCTCTGTGGCGGCGTGCCCCAGTTAATCTCCTGTTTCTGTCACGTGCACCTTCCGTTGCTTTGTTAGATTTGTCACTGGTTTGTCAATTTGGTCAATTCTGTTCAAAGCATCAATTTATTGACTTGTTGATTGTATTATATTTCTGCCTTTATTTGTTCTATGTTAGTGTTTATCATTTCTTTTGCTGCTCTTTTGCTAATTATTGGGACTATTGCGTTAAGGACTTGGTTTGGAATCTTTCAGCTTTTTAAATTTGTACTTTTATTGCTATAAGTTGCCTTCTGAATGCTGTTTTTTCAGAGTCCCAAAGATTCTGATATGTTGTTCTTTCATTCTTGTTTCATTCAAGGAATTTTTATTTCATTTTTATTTCTCCTATTACCCAGTTGTTTTTTGTTTTGTTTTGTTTGTTATCATTTCAAAAATCATTTTATTGGGGCTTTTATTACAGTCCAAACATACATACGTACATTGTGTCAAGCACATTTGCACACATGTTGTCATAATCATTTTCAAAACATTTTCTTTCTTCTGAGCCCTTGATATCAGTTCATTTTACCCCATCCCCAACTGTGTTAGTCTGTTTGACTAGAGAAACAAATTCATAGAGACTCATATATGCATAAGAGAGAGTTTTATATCAAAGAGTAATTGTACATTAAGAAAACATCTAGCCGGATTTGTAGGGTAGAATTAGGGTCATGATAGTGAGGGTGGGGTGGGGAGGAAGAAGCATTAAAGAACTAGAGAAAAGTTATGTGTTTCCTTGGTGCTCTACTGCACCCTGACCGGCTTTTCTCTTCTTTACCCAGTTGTTATTAAGAAAGTTGTTATTTAATTTCTATGTATTTTCCCACCTTGGTCTTCCTATTATTGATTTCTAATTTTATAGTGTTGTGGTTTGAAAATATGCTTTGTAAAATCTCAGTGTTTTAAAATCCTTTGAGACATGCTCTGTAGCCTAACATATGCACTATTCTGGAGAATGTTCCATGTGCTCTGAAAAATAATGTGTTTTGTGTTGTAATGGCTAGGGTATTCTGTCGAGCTCTATTACATCAAGTTGGCTAACTGTGTTTTTAATTCTTCTGTATCTTGGTTGTGTTTCTTTATAGTTTTGCTTTTCATTGAAAGTGGTGTGTTAAAGTTCCTACTATTATTGTGGAGTTCTCGATTTCTACCTTAAATTCTGAGAGTTTGATTAATATACTTTGAGACACTCACTGAGTGGGTGTGCTTCTAGTTAAATTGATACTTCAATAATTACATAAATCCTTCCTTTGTATCTTTTTCAGAAATGTCAGTAAGTCTTATTTTTTTCAGAACTTAATATTGCCACTCTTGCTTAGTTGCCATTATTTTGATATATTTTCCCAACCTTTGATTTTTTTTGTCTATTTTCTTATTTATGTATAAGCTGTGTCTCATAAAGACAGCATGTTGATTGCCCTGTTTTCTTATCCATTCTGCTCTTCTATGTTTCTAGACTGGTGCATATAAACCAGGTGTTTTTAACCCATTTCCATTCCAGTATTGATGGTATAAATTTGTTGATGCTATTTTGCTGTGCATGCTTCATGTGGTGTTGCTGGTTTCTTCATGCTACATAATTTTCTGTGATGAGTTCATTTTATTCATGGATTTTCTTATTATTTTCTTCCTTTTCGTTGTTTTAGCATTTAGTAAATATCTTATTTCTCTCTTTTTTATTTTGATGAGGTTTATTTATTTTCTTTGAGTTGACCCATTAATTTATTCATATCTTCCAAAGTTTTAAGCATTCTGCTCTGGTTTGGAATCCACTTGACTTTCTCTCAATGTGAAAATTCTGTAACTCTGTACACTAGTCCCTCTATTCACTTCTGGTTGTCTTTGCTACAAATTAACATCTCTGGCTCCCTCTTGTTGATGCTGTCCTGTGAAGGTCAGAGGTGCAGGACCATTGGTATCTTTTCATCTGATCTCTACTCTCCGTGTCCTTGTTGTGTAGTGTGTCTCCTCCATCCTCTTGGAAGTGTTCGCAAAAAAAGACATGGGTGCACAAAATGTCACACCTTTCCACGATCAAATCTCATAATATCTCAACTTGGAAAACGTGTTTCCAAAAATGAGCATGTAACAAACATTACACTTGGTGGTAACAAACTTAATGGCTTTCTTGGGAATGAGGAAGGGATGTATGGCCTCACCATTCACCACAGTCAGTTCTGGAAGTTCTAGCCAGTGTGGTCAGATTAGAAAAGAAACTAAAAGACATACCATTGAAAAAGAGCAGAGAAAATAAAAACCATATTTTCATATGATGTGCTTGTGTTCATAGAAAATCACCTGGAACCTATAAAACAGAACAACAAAACCATAGAATTAATAATTAACTTCACAAGAGTTGTAGGATAGAGAATAAACATGTAAAAATGAATTGTATAACTAGTTATAAAATTATAGACACCAAAATTATACAGTATAATTTACAATTACTAAATTATTACTAAAAATATTACTAAAATTGTAACTAAAATATTAAATACATACAAATCTAACAAAATGTGCTAAAACTAAGTTCTAAAACTACAACACTTTGATTAAAGAAATCACTATCTAAATAAGTAGTGATACATATCATTTTCATGAACTACAATATGCAACATAGTAAATATATCAAATCTTCCCCAAAGGATGTCCAAAAATGGCTCAATTCCTTTCAAAATCTCAGCCAGATTGTTCCCAGGTTTAGAGAAGACAAAGGTCTTAATCTATATAAAAGACAAACATCATGAAACAGCTAAAACACTTAAATAAGCTTACATAATATGAAGATCTAATTTATAGATACAATAATCAAGATTATGTGGAATTGGCAGACGGACTAGGATAGAGAACCCAAAATAAACCCACAAAATATGCTCAACTTGTATTTGATTCATGGCAAAGCAATTAGATGAAAATCAAAATCAGAAACAATACGTATATTCTTTAGCATGTGAATGGTGAAATCTACATGATAGAATACTATTGAGTCTAGGTCCCTTGGCAATTATGAGGCTCAGTGTTCATGAACCACTGACACTCCAGTTTATGTAGTGGCCTGGGATTTGAACTTGAATCCCCAGTGTACATGATCCTTAGATTGCCATAACGAGCTAGGACCTAGAGCTGTCGAACCAAAGCAGGGGTGTGGGCCACCACAGTGCCTTCCTGCCTTCAATGCTTTGACTGCACATTCTGCCTGCAGAGTCAGCCAGCCTCACTTCTTTCCTTGGATCTTTGGTTTCAATAGAGACAATAATGAGACTGCTGGTTCAAAGGGAACGTGATAGCCAATATTCTCTACCCTAAAAACAGAAAAAATCTATTTTTCAGACAAGAACTCACAGTCCATAACTTGCTTATTCCTTGTGTGTAAAATCTTTGCCACAGTTTAACCACCTTTCCAATATGAGAAGCCAACATTGCATCTAAAATGCTGATAGGCATATGTCATATATAACAATACATACTATTTTCCTTATTTCTATATCTTTGACTGTTTTCACCCACATCCTTACACAGAGAGTCTCTGAATCTGATTCTGTTCAGTCATACCAATTAGGATTCCTATGTTGAACATCTCTATAGCTATATCTATATCTATGTATGCTCCACTTTGTTCAAACAGGGCAACTCCAGATTGATGCCTCCTGAGATATACATGTTTCGTATAGGGACCACTGAAAAAGGTGAGGCTCCTGGTGACACAGGACTATAACCCTGGCCCACACAGTGATGTGCTCTAACCCTAGCCCACACAGTGCATGTGCTAGGCTGCTACTCTGAGGGACTTGCCTAAGGACTGACTCAGGCTGAGGCCTTCTGGGGCTTTAGATTTTTGTTACCCAGAAAATAGGATCAGCACCTCCACCATCATGAATTATTTAAAATCTGTCCAGGCAACTCCTTGGTGAACAATGAAATAATGGAAGCTGACAAAATTGATTTGCAGCGAATTTTTAGTGAAGTCAAGTTCATGGCAAGTGAGTAAAGGCCAGCAGGGCTAGGAAGGACTTGACCACAAAGACAGTCAGCAGTTCCTCTGGGGATATCAGCATATGGCTGAGGGTACAGGAAGGCCGGAGCCCCTGCACAGAGCCCCCTTTCCTCCCATGGGCTAGGGAGACGGAATGTTTCTCTCCCAGGAAAGCACAGTCACTTGGATCCGCGGAGTCAGCTCCCCAGCCAGAAGGTTGGGCAAAACTTGTTAAGTATTTCATGAAGCGCTCAAATTGCTTATTAATTAGTAGCTCAATAATCAAATCTCTGGACATCATTTCAGCTGCTTAGCTGAGCACTGAGAAAGAAGGGCTTCACGTCAACATAGTATGAAGTTTGCATTTCATGTTCACTAATTAAAAGGGAAAAAAGTATTGGCACCATGTCACATCCTTCCATTAATCTCCCTCAACAGATATTCTGTTGCTCACTATTGTATAATCATTAACTGTGAAATATTAAGCTGGACATTTGACTGTATTGATCTCTTTATGGACTCTTTATTGATCTCTTTAAGGATACAGCTAGTAGTTATCTACCAGGACAGATTCATCGATTATGCTGTCATCTGGAGAGTTTTAATTGACAAAGGGCTGATCATCATTCTTGTATGTTGTTTATATCAATTATTTTGTATTTTTCTTTCCCTCATCAAGAATTTTCTATTTATAGTTAGTTTCTATTGAATAATTCAGTATCAGACATTTTTACCCTAAAATTGGATGGGTGGCTTATTGCGTAGATCAAACTTATTACAATCTAAGTGCACTGACTTAGTTTGGCAGGTATATATGCTATCAGTCCTGATACCAACCCAGCCAACTTTGACCAGTATCTGATCTTTCTAAACCTCTATTTTTCCACTTGAAAAAGAAAATAACATTATTTTCTTATAGATAATTTCCTTCCTTATGCGTCTTCTTGTCTCCACATTCACAAATCAGATCAGCTCTCAATGTCCCAGGCACAGTGCAGGATGCTGGGGATACTCATAGAAGTAGGGCAGAACCCCTGCCCTCAGGGGAACTTTTCATCAGGTCAAAGAGAAAGACTTGGACCCAAATAAAAGGTACCATATATACTCGAGGATAAGTCAACCTGAATATCAGCCGAGGCACCGGTTTTACCAGAAAACTGCATTAAAAATGTGCTGAGAAAGTCGGCTTATACGCGAGTATCTACAGTATGTAAGAGTATGAAGAGGTGCAGGCCGGCCAGTGGTATTGAACAGAACAGGCTCCTGGTTCCTTTGTAGCTAAGAGTGAGCTGTTTGAAACTCCTGTCTGGTGACAGTGTCACCATGGCCCACCCTATCCCGAAGGTGAATGACAGATGGAGGACGGGTTGCCCTGAAATCCCACCCGAACATGCAAGGAGGCAATTGGCAGAGTTCGTCTTTTTCACACTCTAGCAGCTGGTGTTACGGGGTGAGCCCTAACAGACTGAGATTCATGAAATTCCATTGTTGGAAGAGTATTGGAGGACAGCCCCAATGTAGTTTTGCATGTTGTTGGTACTCCTATTTTGTTGGCTTGTAGATATACACTTGCGCAACATAACATTCCTACATGTAGTTCCTTCCACAGGCAACTTTATCCTTCCTATGGGCAGAGACCATGACTTCTATGTTGTTTTTTATTTAACCTTTTTCATCGCCTCCTTGTATTTCAGCCTTCTGCAGCTATACCCTAAATGATAACGGAAGCCTCTTGTGGGGCATTTGTAGGGTAATGGCCTTCTTTGGGCAGCTTGCTTTCCATGAAGTGCAGTTTTATATTTCAGTTCATTTTTCCTTATGCTAAGTAAGCGTTAGTCTTCTTCCAGGTTACCTGAGACCTAGAAGCTCAAGTCCCATCAAATAATTGGACTTGAAGGTTGATGGCACAAATTAGTAAAGCTGAAAATCAGTTTTACTTATGCATCATTTCAAAGTTGGCAAAGGATACTGCCTGGATTATAGAAATAGTATTATATTCAGGTTAGGACAGTGGTTCTCATCCTGTGGGTCGTGACCCCTTTGGGGATTGAACGATCCTTTCACAGGGGTCACTGGATTCATAACAGTAGCAAATTTACAGTGATGAAGTAGCAATGAAAATAATTTTATGGTTGGGGGGGTCACAACATGAGGAACTGTATTACAGGGTCACGACATTAGGAAGGTTGAGAACCACTACTCTAGGCATTGCCAAAGACCTGTGTGGGAGGAGGTCAAAATTGTCTCTGGTTGAGGGCCATCGCTTAATGCTACAGTCGGGAGGCAAGTCCAAGTGATACTCTAATGCTTCCTCTCAGCTGTGCCTTAACAGTACAGGGTCTGCACATTGTCTCATCTCTAAGAGAGAGCAGGAGATTCAAAGGCTTGCCAGGGTAAGGTCAAGAGTCAAGGGTACACTGTGTATGCACAGCCCTCTGTGAGCGCGTGGTGAGGACTGTGGTGAACTGAGAACTTGGAGTCCTCTAACAAGAACGTCTGCTTGCTCCAGCTTATTGCTGCCTGTGGGAATGTAAGCCAGTTTCCAAATACTCTAACTTTCAGGAGACACCATAGATCCTCGTGTGTACATGTATATACACATATAAACATGCAGATGTGTACGTGCAAAGTGTGCATAATATTCATGAACTGTTTCCACTTTTAAGTATAAATTAAAAACTCACTGGCATTGAATAGGCTCCAATTCATAGCGATCTTGTAGAAGAGAATAAAGTTGCACACTGGGGTTTCTGAGGCTTTAGATTGCGATGAGTGCAGACAGTCTCATTTTTCTCCTGTGGAGTGGCTAATGGGCTTGAACTACTGACCTTGTGTTTTGCTGCCTAACTCATAACTCACTAAGACACCAGAGTCCCTTTCGAATATATTTTTGAGCCCTGTTAGCAGACAGAGAGCATTGTAAAGTCCATCGTGGCAGACATAGTTAGGTCAAATGTAGTATCTTTTCATTTGATCCTCATTTTAGACCCATTTTAAAGGTGTTTCGGTGTTTTTGTTTAAAAAGAGTGAAGGGGAAATACATGTGGATTAAGTCCGTAGCAATCCCCACTGGCCATGGACCAGGGATGTGAATAGACTTGCTAACATGCAGGATGTATTGGAAAGTGGGTAGCTGCAGACACAGGTTAAAATATAGTACCCTATCATTTGGTCTTCTTTATGGTCCATTTAAATTTGTCCTAGGTTTTATTGGGTTGTTTTTGTTTTTTTGTATAAGAGAGAGCTTTATGTCAAAGATCAATTGTATATTGAGAAAACCTCCCAGCCCAGTCCATATCAAGTCCATAAGTCTGATATTAGCCCATATGTCCATTACTAGTGCATAAATTCCTCTTTAGACCCCAGCACATGCAATGATGCTGAATGTAGGAAGCCCCCGGGTCAGTGGTGGATCTAGCCTGGTGCCGGTCTCCTCATGGTGCCTCCAGCTTCAGGGTTCTGGTTGCCATCAGCATTGCTCCACGTGGCTTGTCAACAGGAGTACAAAACAGAGAGTGTGTGTCCTGCCTCCAGGGAGGATGACAGAATTCCCAGAATCCTTAGGAGAAGGCCATGCCCACACAGAGGCATGATTAGCTATGATCTTTGTTCTAGTTTTTAATATTTTCTGCTTTCTTCTTTATTGAGGTGTTTTCTTATTTTGTTAGTTTGTTGTTGTGGTTGTGTGCTTGTTTTAAATGGTTTTCTGTATATAAAACCCAGGATTCACAAATCTATAGACAGTAACGGGATAAGTGGTTCCTTGAGGGTCTGACAGGGGAAGCTGTGGGGGAATGGGGATCTAATCACGATGAGCACAAGAATGAATCAAATATTCTAACACTGATTGTGATGCTGATTGCCCAACTCGTTTTGAGATGCTGAACTTTCGAATTATATGTGATGTGAATTATATAAGACTGTTGGAAATATAGATAACTAATTTTGAAATATATTAAAACAGAGTGAGGGTAAATCACAGAAATGTCACATTGCAATGTGACTTTCATTGGGCACATAATAGTTGCTCACTGAATACTAGTTTTCCACATTCTCTCCCACGCTTGGCAGGCAAAAGGTCATCCATCCAGCTCGAATCCCCGCGGCCTTTCTAGTGATCCGCGAGTTGCATAAAGGGCTTCGGCAAACTAAACCCAAACCGCGTTCCAGGATTGTGCCATCCGCACTACCGCCGCCTCTTTCTGTGCAAAGAAATCGTTCCTTTACTGAAGCTCAGTCTGCGTTTAATTGATCTGTGGATCACTCGATACACATACCCTTTAGGTACTGCCTAAGGAAAGATTAATTTTCAGCCCCAGGAAAGATTTAAAATGGGAAATTCTGGACCATGCTAATGTGGCTAAGGCTTTACCTTAGAAGTAGCAAATCTGGAGAATTAAAAATGGCACCCACTTTGCCAAGAGAAGCACAATTGTGCTGTTTCTAAAGAGTAGGGCATTTTTAAACAGAAAGAAAGAAATCCAAGTGTATTATGTAAGCTGGAGCAATACAAACAGCAAGTTAAAGTCGGAAGTTGGGATTGGAAGCAATGAAGTGAGTTACAGACAGTGCAAAAGGCATGAGGACTTTAACCATCGAAAGGAAGATAAATCGTTGTGCTGGTTTGACAGGGATTTTAAAAGAATGAGGCTGCGGAAGGAAATGAACATCTTGTTGGGTAAGTAGCTATTACTGCATGACAGACATGGTGACAGATACGTCACCTTTACTGACTCATACATCTAATTCTCTCCAACCACCTGCAAAACCAAACCAAACTCACTACCAGAGAGTGGATTCTAACTCATAGCAACTCCACAGGACCGAGTAGAGGTGCTTCTCTGGGTTTCTGTGACGGGAAATCTTCACAGGAGCAAACAAACACATCTCTCTTTAGCAGAGCAGTAGCTGGAGGCTGGTGGGTTTGAACTTCTGACCTTCTGACTAGCATCCCATGCTTACCGCACTATGCCACCAGGGCTTCTTAACTAACTACGAAGTAGATGGCTTCAAAAGGGTCAGAAAGGTTAAGTAACATGGTCATGGTCCCAAGGTTAGCAGGAGGCAGAATGGAGCAGGCTGAAGCACAAAACCCCTGTTCTACCATGGACTCTGGGGGACGAGTTTCAACCTGAGAGCAGCCTCCTGCTCTCCCTCCCGGTCATGGCCCTGAAACTGTAGGCAACACGTTCCAGAGTCTAGAACAATGCTGTAGGTCACGAAATACACGTGAAGTGTAGTGGACATAGCATCTAGACAGAGGGCTGGTTGTGTTCATCAAACTGCAAGCAACAATGGAGCCTTCGCTCACTCACCATCGAGTGCAAGCAAGAGACAAAAAGCGGTGCCAGCTCTGCCGCATTCCAAGAGAAAAATAGCAAGTGCATCAGGTGAGATGGAGGGAACTGTCCCATTGCGGAGGAGCATGAGCACAAGGCTTCCGCCTTGGCATGGATGTGGAGAGAGAGAGAGAGAGAGAGAGAGAGAGAGAGAGAGAGAGAGAGAGAGAGAGAGAGAGAGAGAGAGAGAGAGGATTGAGAACCCCTGCCCTAAAGATATGTGGAGTTCTGGCCCAAAAGATTCATTTCAACTCATAAAGACTCTACAGGACAAAGGAGAACTGCTCCCAAGGCTTTCCAAGGAGTAAATCTTCATGAGAGCATAAAGCCCCATCTTTCCCCTGAGGAGAAACTGGTGGGCTTGAACAGCTGACCTTGAGGTTAACAGCCATCACATTGCCATGTATACCACCCATGGGTCAGAATTGCTTTGCGAGCAGTAGTTTGGTTTTGGTTTGGGCCCAGAAGATTGTCTCCATAGTTCTGGAATGGCATAGGAACCATTTTACAGATTGACTTGGCAATTGCAAAGGTAATGTTGCTTTTTCATGAGTACTTTCCAAAGCCTAAGGCAAGACTAATTGGTTACTAGCATCTTTCTTTTCGATATGTGTTCTATAAGGAGAGACGCCACAGAGGGTGTTCAGACTTACAAATTTTAGGCTCTTATGTCTGGAATTGTCATCTTGAATAAAATAATTTCCTAGCATTGCCTTATCTTTTAATGCCCTCATGAATGCTATCAATGAATCCATTCAACTCAAGGCAAAATAGAAACCAGAGTGCCATTTCTGAGTACTGGCGCAATTGTTTCCTTTAATAGAGGAAGTACCCTTTCTGAAGTTTTAGGTCATTTTCCAGGGCCAGAAAGACCAAAAGACTTCTCCTAACCCACTGTCTCTCCACCTTCCTAATGTCACAGGTGAGGGGAAGGCTACTGGTATCTAGTGGATAGAGGCCTGCAAAGCACAGGGCAGACACAACAAATAAGTAATCGATTAAATCATCAGCATTGCTCAAGTTGAGAAGCCCTGCTCTAAAGAGGCCCAGGTCAGCCCTGGTGGCACAGTGGTTAGACATTCAGCTCATAACTGAAAAGTTTACAATTTGAACTCGGCAATGACTATGTGGGACAAAAGGCCGAGCAATCTGCTACCATAGAGATTTCAGCCTAGGAAACCCTGTGGGGCAGTTCTATGTCCCACAGCGTTGATATGAGTTCGATCTACTCATTGCACATAACAAGACCAGAGATGAAGAAACTAACTTTTGGAGAAGTTGCCTGTGCAGAGAGTCTCCTTATTCTGATCCAGGGAACCCAATTAAAGTTCTAAGAAATACAAGACAAAGTTGTAAAACCAACAGATCCTCATTACAAAAATTCTGAAAGACCGTACTTTTGAATAAGGAAGATCAATTAAGAATTTATGCATTTAGATCATGTGGTTGGCAAAGAATATTGAATATACCATGGACTTCCAGAAGAATGAAAAACTGCCTTGGAAGATGGATAGCCAGAAAGCTCCTTGGAAAAAAGGATAGAGAGACTTCATCCCCCATATTGTGGATATGTCACTGGGAGAAAAGCGTTCCTGGAGAAGTACGTACGTCATGTGTGGTAAAGAAGGTGACCAGCAGAAAGATGAAGCCCCTCAACGAGACAGCCTGACAGAGGCTGCAACAATGGGCTCAAATGTCGCCAGGACAGTGAGGTGGACATGGAACTGGACAATGTTTTATTATGTGGTCCACAGGGTTCATATGAGTCACAGCTGACGATGGAGCCAATTCACAAGAATAACACTATGTTTTAAAGAAGGACAATAATTCCAGAAGGAAGGCCTAAAATGCAGGACGAAATGACAGGGACATTACAAAAGTTAACAATACCTAAAACAATGATATCGAAATAGGGGAGTCGATTCCAACTCATATTGACCCGCTAGAGCATTTCTGAGGCTGTACATCTCGGGGAGAGGGAGAAGACAGCCTCGTTTTTGCGCCAGGATGCAGCTGACCCTGTGGTTAGCAGCCGGCATTCGCCCAACAGTGCCAGCGGGCTCCTTCAGGAAACCATAGCACCATGTAGCATGGGACTGAAGTGATTCAAGTTTAAACACTCTAAATTACCTGTATTATGTATCCTGAGGATAAACTGTTATTAAAAGTCTATCTTGCCAAGAAATCCATGCATATTAAAATTTTTTGAGTAATGACTGAAAGAATAAAAGTAAAATCTCAAACTAATGCGAGGTAGTGAGTGTTGAATGGAGTGTGAAAAACATCTCAACTATGAGAAAGGAAAAGGAAAACACAGAGCTAGAAAAGAGCAATAAATTGCTGAATAAGTCAGTAACATGATACATGTAAAATCAACTAAATGTTCCCTCATCAGACGGACTGCAACATGTGGATGTTAAGGTGTGCCAAGGACAATATGCTCTGCTTGTTCTGCTGTCCACACGGCCACCAGGATTCAGCACTAACCAAATTGTGCCCGACAGCAATATACAAGGGGCACAGGGGAACATGAGGATCCCACCAGTTGGATAAAAGGAAAGGCCATGGACAATAAAAGGGAGGTGGGCCCCAAATGGGGCGATAGGAAAAGACTCTCAGAGAAGTGCAATAGTTGAAGGTAACAGGTAAATATTTCTATAAACAAAATCCCGCAGTCACAGTAATCCGTGATTAGGTGCATACTTAGACACAAAGGCAGAACTGAACGGTGTGGGAGAGAGCGTGCAAGTATACCCATAGAGACACATAGACAAAGAGATATGTTTGACAAAACATATTTGTATAGGAGTATTTACCGTTGTTGCTAAAAGGGCGTGCAGTTATGAAAACTTCCCCAGGCATAAGCAGGCACATTGATAGAATGCGCTGTGGGGCTTAGGGGCTCAGGAACATAGTCTCAGGGGACACTGAGGTCAATTGACATAACATAGTCCACAGAGACAATGTTCTATATCTCACTTTGGTAACTAGTGACTGAGGTCTTAAAAATCTGTGACTGGTCCTCATAGGGGCTCTCCATCTTCCATGTGCACCTAGTTTCTGTTCAGGTGTTAAGGGTGATCAAATAATTTGAGAACTGATAAGGATGGTAGCTGGACAACATGACACAATTCAAGTCATATGTGAAGATAATTGGAGTGGCAAATGTTTTATTTGTTACATACATATATATAATGATTTTTAAAAATCATTGGGGGCTCGTACAACTCTCATCACAATCCATACATACATCCATTGCATCAAGCACATTTGTTGGCATCATCATTCTCAAAACATTTACTTTCTACTTGAGCCCGTGGTAATAGCTCCCTATTTTTCTCCTTCCCTCCCCACTGCCCCTCCCCCACGAACCCTTGATAATTTATAAATTATCATTATTTTGTCATATCTTACACTGTCCGACATCTCCCTTCACCCACTTCTCTGCTGTCTGTCCCCCAGGGAGGAGGTTATATGTAGATCCTTGCAATCTGTTCCTCCTTTCTACCTCAACTTCCTTCCACTCTCCAGGTATTGCCACTCTCACCACTGGTCCTGAAGGGATCATCTGTCCTGGATTCCCTGTGTTTCCAGTTCCTATCTGTACCAGTGTACATCCTTCAGTCCAGCCAGATTTGTAAGGTAGAATTGGGATCTTGATAGTATGGGGTTGGGGGTGGGGGATAAGCATTCAAGAACTAGAGGAAAGTTGTGTGTTTCATCATTGCTACACTGCATCCTGACTGGCTCATCTTCTCCCCACAGCCCTTCTGCCTGGGGATGCCTTATATCATGATTTACAAACAAATAAAAAATTAAGCTTCATTTCTTCCTGAAAGAAAAAGAAAATAGAGACATAGAAAATGTTATAAATTCCAATCTAAGGCCATAATCATGCAGACAAAAGGAGGAAAACCATATATTGAAAAAAACCTTCTGATTATCAGGAAGCTAAAACAGTTCTGACTTCTCCACACCTCATAGGATGATATGAACTATTATCCCACTTTTTGCAGCAGCCACAGAAGCCAGCGATGAATTTGAAGAATTCTACCAAGAACTCCAGTCAGAAACTGATTAAACATGCAATCAAGATGCATCAGAGACTGGAGTGAAAAAGTCGGCAACAAAGAAGAAGGAACGGTAGTTAGAAATATGGCTTTGGTGATAGAGACAAAGATGGAGATCACATGATAAAATTTTGCAAGACCAATGAGTTTATCACAAATATACTTTTTCAGCAACCAAAAAGGTGACTGCCTAAACACTTGGATGTATCCAAATGGAATTCGCAGGAAATCAAATTGACTGCATGTGTGGGAATAGACCGTGGAGAAGCTCCATATCAGCGGTGAAAATGAGGCTGGAAGCTGTCTGTGGAGCAGTCTATGTTTTGAAAAACAAGGATGCTTCATTGAGGACTAAGGTGTGCCTCACCCAAGCCTTGATGTTTTCAGTTGCCTCATGTGCTTGTGAAAGTTGGACATTGAATAAGGAAGACAGAAGAAGAATTGATGTGTCGGAATTCTGGTGCTGGTGAAGAATTCTGAAAGTACTATGGACTGTCAAAGAACAATTCTTCCCTATCTGTTCTGGAAGAAGTACAGTCAGAATACTTCTTAGAGGCCAGTAGTGTGTGTGTGTTGACAGGAGAGCCCAGTCCCTAACAGAGGACACCATGCTTGGTAAAGCTTCAGGGCAGCGCAAAAGAGGAGGACCTTCAGCAAGATGGGTTGACACAGTGGCTTCAACCCTACAGAAAACGGTGAGAATGGCACAGGACTGGAAGCATTTTGTTTTGTTTGCATCGAGTTGCTATGGGTTGGCGCCAACTCGACAGCACTGAACAACCAAAGAAGTGACTCACTGGCTTAGTAATGAGAGAAGAGAAAAAACCATGTTAAGGCCAAAGGAAAGGCTCTGCCATGGAACTGGGGCTAATATTTTTAATTCAACCCAAGATATCTTGAATTGTGCTCAATGATTTGGTATCTTGGCCTATAATCCGCTGTCACTGATCTGTGAGTCCATGTATGTGTGTGAGAGAGAGAACTATAGATTCAAACATCCTTAATGTCGCCAACAGAAATGAACAGTTATCATGTGTCTGGATCAGGGTTCTGTATGGAATTTCTGCTGTGAAAAATATGCATTTATTTCACTTAGAAATCTTTGTCTTTATTTATAGTACTGACACAATTAGTTTTTCTTTTGTGAGGCCCATTTATGAAATGCATATTCAAAGCCATGCTTTCATTTACTGGAAATTTCAAATGACCTGTCAGAAGCTGGAATAGTTTCTTGGTAAAATTAATCCATTAGTGAATGTGTTCTCATTTTTAAAATAGACTATTCTGAGTTATTGGGGAAAAAAGGAAACATACCTATAACCAAGAAATATTACTTTATGCACATTTTATTTGTAGTGATACATCAAATGGTCAATATAAATTGAACAGCTTTAACATATTTAGGTTCTGTCACTTGTGTATTATTTGTTACACATCAAAAAGAAATGCTTGAGGAAATAAGACCTATCATAAAGAGTATCTGTTTGCAACTGACCACAGGTGTTATATTTTTCTTTAACTGGTGTTATTTTGCTTGTTAAATGCATCCATAAACCCAGAGAATCTTACAGTGGACAAGGGTCTCATCCCTAAAATCTATAAAAACTGCAACACCTCAATAAGAAAAAGACAAATAATCCAATTTTAAAAATGGGCAAAGGACATGAACAGACAGTTCACTGAAGAAGATATTCAGGCAGCCAAAAGCATATGAAGAAATACTCGAGATTCCTAGTCATCTGAGAAATGCCAATCAAAACAATGAGATGCCACCTTACACCAGCATTGACAGCAAGGTTAAAACAAAACAGAAAATAACAGATGATAGAGAGGGTGTGGAGAGATTTGAACCCTCATCTGATGGTGGAACTGAAAATGTGCAATGACTGGGAAAGCCAGATGGCACCACCACAAACAACTGGGAATAGAAATTCCATATGATCCAGCAATCGCTTTGGTGGTGATGTACCCTAAAGAAGTAAGAGAAATAACAAGAACAGATATATGCACACCTGTATGTATTGCAGCATGGTCCCAACAGCAAGAAATAGAAACAACATAAATGCCTATCAGAGGAATAATAGATAAATACAAGTTGGTGCTTACACACAAGGTGACGTTATGTATTGATAAATACTAATGATGAAATTGTTAATCACCTCATTGCATGGACAGTCCTGGAAAATAATATGATGAGTGAAATTAGTTTATGACAAAAGTATAACTATTGTAAAAGAGCACAATTATGAAGAGAAAATCCAGAAAACGTTTTCATAACCAAAGAAATAGACTTCAGTGGTGGGGTAGAAGGCAAGGGAGAAAGGTGAAGCTATCGGCTAGACAGTAAACAGATGCTAGCGCGGGAATAAGGGAAGACAGTAGTCAGCACAGGGAGAATTCCCACTGTCAATCTGACTACGTCAAGTAGCAATCATGGCAGTCTTCAAGAACGCCGAAGCTCTCTTCGTAAATGTGTTGCTTACCATTTTGGTAAAAGATGTGTCCTCTGGGCACTCAATATCCAAAGGCAGATCTAGCACTTCAACTTGGTTTGGTTTGTCTGGCTGGTTGACTGACCACATTGAGTAGACCTTTGCTTAATCCATGTTTCAGTGAATCAACTAAATAATCGATTAGCTCCTTGTCTAACCATTCAAATGAAAACAGTGAATGACGAACTGATGCTTAGGAGGTTCATATCGTTAAATTCAGATATGCACCAGTATCATTGTTCCATACCTAAATACCCATCCCCACACGTGTCTTAGATTGCTCTTTGTAAACATTTGAAAAACGTGGCGTGAACATTGGAGTACAGCTTATCTTTACTTTTTTGTACTTTATTTATCATAGTTTAATGGTTGAGAGGCAAATAGGGGTGGTAGCGGTGGGTCTATGGCAGTGGTTCTCAACCTGTGGGTCGCAACCCCTTTGGGGAGGTCAAATGACCCTTTCACAGGGGTCGCCTGACTCAGAACAGTAGCAAAATGACAGTTATGAAGTAGCAATGAAAATAATTTTATGGTTGGGGAATCACCACCACATGAGGAAGTGTGTGAAAGGTTGAGAACCACTGATCTCTGGGGGATTCCGCATTATCGTATAAGTCCCCTGCCTCAGGAAATGGCACGGACAATGCCTCAGCACTTCCCCGGGTATCACCCCAGGGCATATCTCACGCACAGACCTATAAGGCTCATCTAGGTTAATTTAATCAGAATGGGGGGGAAAGGATCAAGGGTTTTACTGGGAGGAGTGATTTAGCAGGATGATGTACTAAAAGAGTCCACCGACATTTTAATTCAGACAGTCTTAAAACAAGACTTTGAATTTGAGTTTTGGCAATGTCAACTTGGCTATTACAAAAATAAGGCTTTCTTTTAGTGCACAAGTAACAACTTTTAGGTCGTGTATGTTGTCGTACTTGAGCTATGACTCTGAAGCTTTGTACACATCCCTTTGTTCCACCCTTTTGTCTATGGAAAAATGGACCGCCCCATTAGTTTTAAACCTCTTAATCTACAAAACTGAAGGAAATCTCAACTATGCATTCACCTGGTTTCTCACAAATATTTGATTAAACAGTCAGAATATTTTATTAATTTCTATTTCCCTCTCATGCTGTGAATTAGCAGGGTCCTCTTTCCTATTGGGACAAGAGTCGTCGGTGTCCTTAAGTATATGCAGGCTTGACAATCACATCCTAAAACTCATTCTTAAGGCATTTGTTCCTCCAATACCGAATGCCTTAGGCAGGTTTCTCATGAGTGAAGCATAAATGCATATTTAAAGGAAATGACTAACACAGCTGTGGATGCGAGCGAGTCCCAAATCTGTGGATCAGGGTTCAGGCTGGAGGTTTCTCCTGACTCACATGATTGCAGGAGCTGATAACCCCCAAATTAGAAGGTTGGATGGCAGGCTGCTCTTCCATGGGGGTTACAGGCGCTGGTGAATTCCAAAATCTGAAGGTCATAAGGGAGGCTAGTACCTCGTATCTCAAGAACTGGAGGTTAGAGAATGACAAGCCAGATGCAGAATCAAGCGGGTACAGGCTTTTCAGGAAATGCTCATCAACACTGGATGCAGGTCAAATGCTCAAGGAAACATTGGTTTCCAAAGGATTGATTTTTTTTTTTACCATTTTTGACATTTCAACTATTTACATCTGATAATAAAATGAAGAAAAATTTCATCATATCACATTATGGGCATCAGTTCGATATTTTCCAAACCACTGAGATTCATAGCCTAGCCATGGTGACATATCACATTTACCATCTTATCACCTGATCTCCTTCTTGACCCATTTTAAAGTTGTTTTAGTTTTTAATATTTTCTGATTTCTTTTCAATTTAGGAATTCCTTGCTTTGTTTTGGCCTTCTTGGGTTTTTGGTTGTTTTTTGTTTTTGTTATTGTAACTTTCTGTATATGGAATCTAGGATAGGCAAATTTACAGACACAGTAATTAGATTGGTAATTACCGAGAAGCACGGCAAGTGAAGTAAGGGGAGTTACCAACAATGAGGGTGAAGAAGAAGAAGAAAATTTTCTGAAACTGAGTGTGGTGATGGTTGCACAACACTTCTTATTATTGAACTATTAAATTGTATGATACCTGAATTATATGCCAATAAAACTATTTTTCAAAAGCATGGCTATCAAGGTTACAATTTATACATGCACAAGTTTATTTTGCACAAAACATGTTGAAACATGACTCCATAACCCATGGGTGGCTGCAGACAAGTTCTCTGAGTAATACATATGTCTTAGTTTTATTCCAAAAACTCACAGGCATCCAGTCAATTCCAATGCATAAATTACCAATAGGACACAGTAGAACGGTCCTTGTGAGTTTTTGAGGCTGTAAATCTTTACAGAAACAGAAAGCCTCGTCTTTCCTCCATGGAGTGGCCCATGAGTTTGAACTGCTGACCTTGTGGTTAGCAGCCCAACGTGAAACCCACTTGGCTACCCATGCTCTTTAAAGTGTCTTTTAAAAAGATGTCCCATCAAAGCAGTAAATTCTGAGGGGATCTGCCCAGCCAGTTAAATTCAAGGCCGAAAGCTCAGAGATCTATGGCAGCAGTTTTATTGCGTTCCAAAGAAGCAATCATGATAACTCTTCTCAAATGACATCAGGTAATCAGAGGAGCTAATATAGAAGACGTTTAAGTTACATTTGGAGAGAAAGAGGCAGGAAAGTCACACAGTCATTTTGTTCCCCATCGTGACGATGCCCCTGCTTATTAGGGATGCTCTGAGTATTTAATTTGTAAAACGCACCCCGTCAACTCTACAGTCCTTATCCTTTCCTTTGGGGAATTCATTTTGTTCCAAATCTCAAAGTGCACTGAAACGGAAGGTGATCTGAGTCCCTGGAGGTTGTCGTAACTGCCGTGTTGCTATGGTGCCAACCCAAGAGGGAAGGATTCGCCAGGGAAGGGTTAGTAAGGCGTTTCAGCACTTGGAAGCCCAAAGGGGCAGGGCTACCCTGTTGTTTAGGGTCACCATGAGTGAGTTAGCTTAATGGTAGTGAGTTGGCTTGGTAGAGTATGGAAAGGGTAAGGGTTCACTGCTAACATACATGTGACACTTCAAAACTATGGACCGTCTGCTTCCGTCGAGATAGCCTTGAGGATCGTATGGGCCACTCAGTCAAGATTGGATCCTGGTCATGAGTTTTCTGGTGATGGCATATTAGGACAAGCATTTTACACTGGGAATGGTCGGATAACATCATGCTAGATGGGGAAAAGATTGAACTTGCCCAGGCCTTCATTTTACTTGACTCACATGTAACACTCACAAAAGCCACAGTGAAGAAATCAAACTCGGGTTGCATTTGCAAAGTCCGTTACACGAGACCTTTCTAAAATATTAAAAGAGCAAAGACATTCCTTTCAGGACTCAAGTGCCCCTGACCCAGGTCATGGTTTTTTCAGTCACCTCCTAGGCTTGGGAAAATGAGACCCTAAATAAGGAAGACCGGAGAGGAATGGATGCATTTGAATTACAGTGTCGGTGGAGAATATTGAAGGCCCCACGGACTTCCAAAAGAACAAGTACATCTCTCTTGAGAAAAGGACAGCCAGAATGCTCCTTACAGGGAAGGAGGGCCTGCTGTGGGCATGCCATCGGGAGGTGCCAGTCCCTGGAAAGGTACACCATATTTGGTATCGTGGAGGGGCAGAGAAAAAAAAAAAGACGACCCTTAATGAGATGAGCACACACCGTCTCTGCCACAACGGCTCCAACAGAGCAGCAACGTGAGGCTGGCGCGGTGCCAGACAGTGTTTTCTTTTGTTGCATACAGGATGCCTATGAGTCGGAACAGACTCGACCACCCCGAACAACAGTCTTCACATGGACTTTTTAACTTGGACTTTGGTCCTTAAGTCCTGCTCTGTGTAGGACCAAGAACATTATCCCAGAAGGCGTTTCCATTCTTCATGTCTGTCTTTTTGACCCCAGAGGGAGCTCATACTAGAGCCCATTAAGAAATATAACCAGACGTGGCTGGGGTTTCACCAGCCTCCCTATATCTTCCATTTTCAATTTTCAGAGTCTGTTGACTGCGATCTTGCTGCTTATATATACCTCTACTCATGGCACTCAGTGTCCTGGAGAGAAATAAAACTGGACTAGTGGGTATATTTTGGAAGTGTGCCAGCTTTGGGGAATGGAAGAATCGTTATGTTGCAGTCCATTGTACAGTGATGGCATTCAGCGTACGATTCATACAGTAGCTTAGGGAAATGCCAGAAATTATTTTCCATGAGATTCCAATAAAAAATGACTCACTTGCAGAAACTAATGGAAAGAATGGTTAATCATTTTTATCTCTGAACACTGAATGACGTATGTTTTTTTTTTTCAATTGCTGCTCTCTATACCTATGGTATTGGACCAAAATAAGGTGTAACCATTTAGTACTCAGAGTTCAATATGTCTATGACAATCAACCTCAGTATTGTCACTACAATAGTACATTCTACAAGTGTCATTCTATTCTGTTCAATACCAATTTTTAGTGAGATATTTCTAAGGCAAATAGAGAAAAACAAAATTGGTCAGTGAGTTACTATATGTTCAATGTGTATTAGCAAGCATTGCAATCGTATGTAATAAAGCTTGCTTGCTTTTTTGCTGACAATATTATTTTGGATGCACATGAACCAGAGTACCTCTATGCTCAGAAAACCCTAGTCTATTAGTGGTTTTAATTATTTAAAATACGAGTATGCGTTTCTTAAGGAGGGTGATGAATGAGGTGCAACTTCAGAGTACTACTAGGAGAATGCTCATATTTAAAATAAATTTAGACAAGCTGACTAGTGTAGTAGCTGTGTTAGACTGGGTTGGCTAGAGAAACAAATCAGAGACACTCTTATATGTGTAAGAGAGAGCATTACATTAAAGATCAATTGTATATTGAGAAAACATCCCAGCCCAGTCCAGATCAAGTCCATAAGTTCAATATTAGCCCATATGTCTGATACTAGTCTATACATTCCTCTTCAGACTCATGCAGCCCATGCAATGATGCCAAATGCAGGCTGGTGAGTGAAAAGTCTTGTGGATCCAGTGTCAGTGGAAGCATCGCAGTGCTGGCATGGGTCTCCACCACATAGCTCACTTGGGTCTCAGCATTTGCTGCAAGTGGCTTACCAACAGGAAGTGGAAGACAGAGGGGGTGAGGATGTAGGCCACCTCTTCTGATGGCAGAAGCAAGAGAAAGGAAGTTCCCAGAATCTTCATGAGAAGGCCATGCCTACAGGTGGCATCATCAGGTTGTGACCTGATGGAAAGGCTAGACTCCACACCTCCACTCTTAATACCCTCAAGTTGATCTGAGATTATGTAACTACCACAGTAGCTTCTGAAACTTCTGCTTGAGTATTGATAAAGGTCTCAAACACAAACTTAACCAGTTAGCTATCGATCTCTGATAAAGACTCCATTCTTAGAAAGCAAAGAGCAAAATGGAGCAACTATAGGATAATGATCTTATATGTGTTTTTCATTCTTTTTAGTTTCAGATCTTCAAAAATGAAAGTATTTTAATTGCCCCCAGATACAAGCAGTATTTTTGTTTTCTTTTTAAATACGGCATTTTAAATCTAGATTAGGTGTTTTCTGTCCACTTTAACTGGGATCTCATGGCTATTTGATTCTGTATGTGGTAGGTACTGATGAAGAACTTTCAAATATACTTATCCATATAACTTGAAAAATATTTCATCAAAACACATTTGCTGTCGGGGTACAGGTCTCCAACACACAAACAGGGACTCAGGAGTGAATTTGCGATTGTGGAAAATTATACAGACAGATAGCAGGGCAGAGGTGCTCCGTGTCCCTATGTCATGACCAAGAGAGTGAATATATTTTTCAATGGGTATATATATAATAGAGATTACAGATATTTCAAAAGGCATACACATCATACAGCAAACATAGTACACAGTTAATGGGTAATATCATAAGTGGGTAACAAGCAATGAAGTGAGTCATCTTATATGAATGATTCATCTTCTATGGTAGCTCCTTTCTGACAGTTCCTTTATGGGGGAGCTAATGGAGGGGCTGTGTTCAGTCATGAGAGGATAATGTGTATTAGGAGTTTTTTTTTATATCTCATCACCGTGAGGGCCTTCCCCCATCAGGGACTTCAGAGCACCAATTGTGAACACAGAGGCTGTAGCTGTACTGAATCCTTACCCAGTCCCTCCGCGTGCACCACTGTGGTCCTCATAGAATCATTGGCATCCCCAATACTGAGCTCATCTCAGCAAACCATGTCATTCACGGCAGAATTAGTTCACGCACGGAATAAAACTGGAGAATATAAATCACTTGTCTGGAAGTGCGTTGTGCTGTGCAGGCTTGTGCACCGCTGTGCTGCTACAGCGGTGTCACCCAGAGTTAATGGTGTTCGGGAAGGCATCCAGACTAAGAAGAGATTTCAAAGAAGGAATTGGCTACCACTTTGGAGGAATTAGCCACTGAAAATTTATAGGTAGCATCAAACCTTGGCAAATACTGAAAACCTCATGGAAAGAAGCAGTACGTCGTGAGAGATAGTGCCAGAAGGAGAATCCCTCAGGTCAGAGGCACTCAAAATGTGACTGAGAAGGAGCTGCCTTCTCAAAGTAGAGTTGACCAAACAGACTCGTCTGGAGTAACTCCTCTGGAAGTAAAGCCTCTGCGACGGTCATTTGCTGATAGAGCACAACTCACAGCCACACTCCAGGCATTCAGCAACAAACTCGGAAGAAGAGAATCCCAGTAGGAGGCAAAAAGCCCCAAACCAGGATCCTAGTAGGCCTTTGCTTCCTCTGAAAGATCTAGGACAGAAAATTCCCTTACCTACTACTAGGCCCTGTTGATTGCTAGTCATCCTTGGTGTTCCTGGGTCTGCAGCTGCAGCCCTCCACTATCTGTCATCCGCTGCTCCTCGGTGTCCTGGATATTCATAATACCTGCTTATAAGGGCAGCAGTCATTGGGATCAGGGCCCATACTAATCAATTATGATCACATCTTAAATTATTACAACTTCTCAGTTTTTATTTTCAATTAAGGTTCCATTCTGAGGTCCTGAATAGACATGAACTTGGGGGACACTGTTCAATTGGATACAGACAGACTGGGAGCACCGCTTTAAATAGGCAGGACTCCATACAATGCAAATAGAAAGCAAACTACCTCATCCTTTTCCTTGGGGCTGCCCCATGCTCAGGAGAATTGTGTACCCCATGCACTCTTCTTATGAACCCTAACACTCACTCATCCCAACACCTTCTTCAAAAATGTCCCCCTGGTCTCTGCAGCTTCAATACTCATACCCTCCAGGTATATATAGCAAGCTGAGGTTTGTGAAGACATATTTCTGGCAGGCTGCCAACATGGTCTAGACCAGGGGTCAGCAAACTATGGTTCATGAGATATATTTGGCTCTTTGGGTGTGTCTATGCAACTGAAGTAAAATGAAGATGCAAATAAAATGATCATAATTTCATTTATAGTATTACTTTAAATTTACCTTTATTTGTAAACATATATTTATGGCTCTTGAATAATTTTTAAATCATTACTAGGGACAGGGTTGGCTCTTTCATCTTAAAAGCTTGCGAGCTCTCGTCTTCACCCTTGCTTTGTCATTAGTGTTTTCTTGGCGCCTGTTGCTTTCTTTTCAGCCTGTATTCCCAAGTCTTCAGCTAGAACAGAGGCTACAGAGAACTGTGATTGCTAACATTTTACAACAGGAAAACATCATCTAATTCAGAGGTTTATCTCTCATGCTGTAGTCAGCTGGTTGACATGGGAATAAGTACTGAGACTCAAACTCAAGCTCACAGACACCATGAGAAACGGTCAAGGCCCTAAGGTGAAGGACAGGGCAGAGGCCGCTGCATGTCACATACCTGCCCCAAGGAAGTCATCCTCAGGATGAGGAATCTGAGTCGGATTCTGAAAAGGAGAGAGTGCAAGTCAGAGGAGTGCAAATCAGGACAGGTTTCTACTGCCTCCTTGTTAGCGAAAAGCAAAGAAGACTCAAAGCAGTCCTGATGAAGATCAAAGACTACATGTTTCAGGATGAATTAAGTTCAGCGTAAAGAAAAGCACAATCTCCCAACTGGACCAATAACTAGCATTATAATCAATGGAGAAAATATTGAAGTCGTCAAAGATTTCATCTTTCTTGGAACCACATCAATGCTTATGGAAGCAGCAGTCAAGAAATCAAAAGGTGTGATACAGTGTGCAAAACGGCTGCCCCAAATCTCCTTAAACTGTTGAAGAGCATGAATGTGCTTTTGAAGACTAAAGTGTGGCTGACCTGTACCACGGTACTTTCAATCACCTCCTACTCATGTGAAAATGGAACAATGAATAAGGAAAACCAAAGAAGAGTCGCTGCCTTTGAATTATGATGCTGGCAAAAGACATTGAAAGGACCCTGGACTGCCAAAAGAAGGTGCAGCGTGAATGCTTCTTGGAAGCAAGGATGGGGAGATTCCATCTCACGTACTTCGGACACATTGTCAAGAGAAACCAGGACCTGGAAAAGGACACGATGCTTAATAAAGTAGAAAGTCAGTTAAAAAAAAAAAAAAGAAAGACCCTAAATGAGATGAATTGACCCTCATGGCTGCAATGATTAGGTCGAACAGAACAGCCATTTTGAGGATGACCCAGACCAGACAGTTTGCTCTATTGTACAGAGCTGACTATGGACAACATAACATGTGAACTATTGATACTGAAAATTGGCTCGCATATTGCCTTCCAGATTCACCTTCTGTTTCTTTGCTGGGTCTCTACATATTCTGAGATCACTGACAATGGACTAAAATTTGTCTTTCCTTAAACCTACAATGAGTTTTTATTCCTCTACGCCTTTGGGCACTTAATGCCACCCCATCTACTTAAAAGGGCCAGTTCCCAATTTCCCTACTAGAATCCTACCTTCTTCATAAAACTTCCCGTATTAACATGTTACTTCAGCATGAATTTCGCCCTAATCCCCAGACCTCCTTTCACCTGCCTCTACTACAACCCTGAAGTATTCTCCAAGAAACTAGAACGAGATGTTTCCGTGTTTGCAATATTGTCTATGACTAAGGCTGCTACATTTCTCTCCATATCATTGCTCAGCTTCCTCTTAATGAGTAAAATGCCCCATGCTTTCTGGGATGTAGACATGATGTTAGAGACCTGAGCAGCCATATTAGACCATGAATGAGACAAATGCCATGTATTGAAGATGATAGAGTAACTAACAAAAAGAGTGACAAGCCTGGGTCTGGCCTGCTTATGAAGCTGACTTTGCTCAACCAAGAGGAAAACACTTCTTTTCTTCTAAATTCACTGTTTTTGGAATCCTGTTTCTCTTAGCCAAATTAGAATCATTATATCAGTCCTTCTTCATAATCAGTCACACGATGCACTACAGCAATAAGCTCATTGAAGAAGTGAACTCCAGTAGGTGTCAAAAGTCTGTAAGACCCTAGTGAAACTATTTTGTGGATGATTTGGACTTGACCTTCCAGGAAAATTGGAAGTTATCTCAACTACATAATATCTAGTTTGATATTTTAAATGAATTAATGAAAGTTTTCCATGAAGATGATTTTATTCCCTTTACCTTAATAAAAGATGTCCTCTTTCAAATATCCACAGTACTGAATTTTAGTAGTATTTTATCCTTTTGTTTTTAGTCACTGCCAAGTTGGCTCCAGTGTGTAGAGCGATCCTACATACAACATAACAAAATGGTTCCTGGTTCTGCTCCATTCTTCAGGATTTTTTGCATGTGCAGACTTATTGCTGTGACTATTGGGTCAAGCTATTTAATTGAGGGGTTTATCTCATTTTTGCTGGCCCTCTAAATATCACTGCATCCTACCCCCCCTTTTTAAGGATCCCTAGTGATGTAGTGGTTACGAGTTGGGCTGAAATCCACATGGTTAGCAACAGGAAGCCACCAGCAGCCCATGGGAGAAAGCCTGGCCTTTCTCCTCCCGTAAACAGTTCAGTCTCAGAAACCCACAGAGAGTTGATGGCAGTGAATTTTGAGACACCCTTTTTTATGATGGCTTACAAGCTCATCCCATACGCTTAACTATTTCATCAGCTCCTTGATGTCAAGGTTTTATTGTTCTTGTTTGGCTTTAATCTAAGTGAACTCCACCGTACCTCAGGCATCAGCAGGCATTTGCAGGATTGCTTTTGCACCAACGGAAGCAATGGTTAATACCGAGTGTGCACACGTATGCACACACACACATACACACATACATACACACACACACATAAACACACATACACACACACATACACACACATACACACATGCTCACAGACACACACACACACACAGAGAAATGATTTCAACTCCATCTTCACTTTTCAGTCTAGCCCAGAGTAGGATCTGAAAACTCTACGTGGAACCGCCTTGCCTAACTGACTCCCAACTGCTGAAAACATACAGAAGGTAGACAAGCAAGCACCTCTAGATGTTGATCTGCAGCTCAAAGCTGAGGCTTAGACATGACAGGGTCAGTGCACTCAGGCGGGAGCTCTGGTGCCAGCTCCATCCTACAGAAACTAAGCTTGTTTCTTCTCATTGTTAAACAAAGTATAAACCCACCTGCTCATCCTGAGCAACTGTTTTCAGTCAATAATTAAGTAACTTTAAGGTCCCGATCTATACAAACTTATCAATATTTTCACTGAAAAGCAATCAATAGAGACCGAGGGAAGCATCCACGTGAACCCTTTTAATGGCCACGTTTGGGTTGTGAGAAGTAAAGGAATTGATTAAATGAGTGGCCAATATCGGCCTGCCAATGCAGTCCTCATTTCACTTTCATAAACCTTCCAACCAACCCAGTAGAACACGCTCCCCTGGCGTTACGCTACCTTGATAAAGTTCCGTTCTCAATGTTCTGCTCAAGAGGGGGCATTCGCTTCTAATCCGGCGAGAGAGTTTCTGAGATACTACTTTTGTTCACTAACTGTGAGTAAGCATTGTGCCCAGTGCAGTTCGTGAATCATCTCATTTAATAGCGACACAATCCTAGCAGACTGTGGGCATCCAGTCAGTTCCGATTGGTGGAGCCCCTGGGTGTTCTAGGGCAGCACTCCGCTCCATTTCATGGCTGTGACTTTTCAGCTCTCCAGCACGCTCTAACCACCTGCTTGTCGGTTAATGGCCCCGTGCTTAAAATGATGTGTCACCCAAGAACTCCAACAACCCCTTATGTATGTGATTATCATTATTATTCCCCACACTGAAACTGCAGGGCTGAAGATGTAGCAACAGCTGAGCATCTTAACCTTTTTTTACCACCCCCAGACTCAGAAAAGTGAGATGCCTGTGGCAAATCACAATAGCTCAACAGATAAGATCCAGTACCTCTAGTCTGATCCAACCTCCTGTCAAATTAATCCCAAGCCAAATCAACTGCCAGTGAGCCAATTCAGACTCATGGCAACCCTATGTAACAGAGAAAAAAAACCTTTGGGTTTTCAAGGTTATAAATACTTGTAAGAGTAGGACACCCTATCTTTCTCCCAAAGAGCAGCTGGTGAAGTTACACTGAGGACCTATCTGTTAGCAGCCCAGCTGGTAGCCCACCCTGCCCCAAGGGCTCTTGGTAATCTGCTGGATTATTGGACTCGCCCTCCTCACCCCTGTGCGCCCTGCTGCACAGAGAGGAAGTGTGGGCCACCGTAAGAGCAGCTGTCATATAAATTATCCCTTTGGACTCCATTTACTTATTTCTGCCTGAGCCCCTTGTTGACATCCTTCGGAGAACTCTGGAGATTTGTCCTCGGGGCCTATCAAAGCCACCAGCTCTATCATCTGATTGAGTTTGGTTTCCATTCAGCTCCAAGACGTACTGGCTACATGGTCTGGAGCAAGTTAACTCTTCTAACTGAGCTTCCATTTATGAATTCACATGTTAGATACTATGATATTCCATGGGTGCGTTGTGAGGATTAAATGAGAGTATCCACACAGAGCAAGGTGGTGCACACAGCAGTCATTAATGTCGTTTGGGAAGAAGCTGCGTGGAAATAAACGTGCCGGGAAGATGCTCTGGTTTGGGATGCAATTGACAATGCAGGGTGGCTCTAAAGCTCCTCCACAGCAGGCTGCCGTGTGCTTGTGTGCCTCGTCCACAGGCCAGGAAGGTTTTGGAGTTGGTTGCCAGATAGAATGTAGCACAGCGCCATCCTCAGCCCAAGCGCACTATTCAAAACGATTTCAAAAACTAAAATACACTTGAACATCCTATTTCTGTGACCTTATTTTGTGTTTTAATTATATCTCATAAGATTTAAGAGGGACTCTCACAAATGTAATGTTCAGAGAAAGCAGGCAGCCAGACAGGACTGTATGACTCCATTTATAAGAAGTTCAAGAGCAGGCCAATCTCATCTATGGCGATAGAAGTCAGATTAGTGCTTACCCCTGGGGAATTGTTATTGAGTGAGAATGTGCAGAAGGGAGCCTTCGGGAGGGCTCGAAATATTCTATATCTCAGATTGGGCCTGGGTCATGAGCATGTACACACATGTGAAAATTCATCGAACTTTACACTTAAGATTAGGACACTTCACTGTCCTTATCTCATACCTCAATAAAAATAGAGTTATTTTAAAGTCACTCATTGTATTTATCATCCAATTGAGTGGCTTTTTCTGTTCTTCCCACCTACATAGCGCTCTGGAGATGGAGTTGGGTACCTCCAGAGACAATAGTGGGGAAAGGCCAATAGAAAATACTCAAAATGAGGTGGAAAACATGCTGGGGGCCCAGTATTCGAAGATGTAAACACAGCCTGGTGACTTTGAACATAGTGCCAGTCCTCAGCTTCAGAATCCATTTGGTGGAAGTTTCCTATTTGCCAAAAAGAAGTGAAAAATCTTTGTCCAGTCCCAACTTCAGAATCTATTTAGATTCTCTCTCACGCGCGCTCTCCCCCCACCCCTCACTCCTTCTCTCCCTCCCTGCCTCCTTCTCTCTCTGTGTGTGTGTGTGTGTGTGTGTGTGTGTGTGTGTGTGTTCCTTTCTTTGCAGGCAGCTGTACTAACTGGGCTCCTTTTTCCCTCTGGGAGAAGTGTTTTCTCAACGTGATGTGGTGCACGTTTGGCAAATAGTCTCGATGTCGGAAAGCTTTGGCCTGCATCCTAACATTTCACTGAAGAAAATCAGAGGCTGTGGAGTTCAAAGGGCCCTTAGCAGGAGCAGTCCTCCAACCCATCTTCGCCCCTGTCAGAATCCCTTTCTGTAGCCTCCCTGACTGAGGACCAGGATATGACAATGAAGTTTAATTAAGACACCCTGAGAGTTTCCATCTTCTTTGCCACTAGGTCATCTGAGGATGTGAGAGGCTGGAGGCTGGGTATGGGCTGAGAGAAGAGAAGAGCCGCCAAATCGCTTTTATGTGTAATCAATACAGAGCGATTCCACAGCAATAAGAATTGCTACATCTCCCCTTGGGCTCTCTGTGTTGGCTTCTGAAGCCAGCCACATTGTTTAGAGTAATTCAGTGCTGGATTGTTGGAAACTGGCATGTCAGAGAGATGGGAAAGTTGCCCTGGCATTTGAGGTTCCCTTTGCCCATCAGCGGCAATGGACATTGCCATTACATGTGCCCTGGTCACCAAGGACACTTTTGTCGCCCTCAGCTATAGAAAGCTTCTGGATTCACTTTCTGTCTTTGTAGATATGTTTCTCAAAAGTTCCCTTTAAAAAAGGAAGGAAGGAGGGAGGGGAGGAAGGAAGAAAGGAAGGAAGGAAAATTTATACATATTCTCTTCCATAACAGTTGAAACTTCCCTTTTCCGTTTTTCTCTGCCTTCGTTATGTAGTGCCGCTAGAACAGAAAATCACAAACAGGTTTTTATTTTTTTTATTTTAACAATTTATTAGGGGCTCATACAATTCTTATCACAGTTCATACATATATACATACATCAATTGTATAAAGCACATCTGTACAGTCTTTGCCCTAATCATTTTTTTCTCCTCTTTTCTTTTTTTACATTTTATTAGGGACTCATACAACTCTTATCACCATCCATACATATACATACATCAATTGTATAAAGCACATCCATACATTCCCTGCCCCAATCATTCTCAAGGCATTTGCTCTCCACTTAAGCCCCTTGCATCAGGTCCTCTTTTTTTTTTCCCTCCTTCCCCTTTCCCCCCTCCCTCATGTGCCCTTGGTAATTTATACCTCGTTATTTTGTCATATCTTGCCCTATCCAGAGTCTCCCTTCACAAACAGGTTTTAAAACAAGAATTTATGTCTTCACACCTTAGGGGGCTCAAAGTTCAAACTCAAAGTGCCAGCTTTAGAGAAAGTCAGTCTCTCTCTCTCTCTCTCTCTCTCTCTCTCTCTCTCTCTCTCTCTCTCTCTCTCTCTCTCTCTTCTGCTCAGAAGGAAGCTCTGGCAATCTTCATGTAGCTTGGCAAGTTTGCCTCTCTCAAGTCTTGTTTAACCTCTTTTATATGTCAACCAGATGGACTCAGGACCCACCCGTCACTCAGTGTGTCTCATTAACATAGCAAATCCACTCCAAAATGGGGTTACAGCCACAGGCCTCCAAACTCCAACCTCACTGCCATCAAGTCTGTGCGGACTCATAATGACCTTTCAGAGACTGTAACTGTATACATGAGTAGAAAGCCGAGTCGTTCTCCTGTGGAGCAGCTGGTGGGTTCAAACTATGAACCATGAAGATTGTAGCCCAATGTGTAACCACTAAACAAGCTGCCAGGGCTCCTACCATGGGCATAGGGTCTGATTGGCAGCACATATTTTTGGTGGACACAATCCAATCCATAACATTCCACCCTTTGACCAACAAAATTCTGTCTTACATGCAAGACACATGCACCCCATCACATCTTCCCCAAAGTCTTAAATCAACTCCAAGTCTTAATCTCATCTTCTGAAACATATGAGTAGGGGTGAGATGTTTATGTGTATTTTAATCCTAGGGCAAAATTCTTCTTCATTTGTTAACCTGTGAGATCTAGACTACAAGCTATATATTTCCAAAGTACAGTGATGGCGCAGATACAGAGGAGACACATTCCCATTGCAAATGGGAGAAATTAGAAGATAAAAAGGGATGGATATCAGGAAACAAGCAAGTCTAAAACCCAGTAGAGAAAATTGCATTTGTTTTCAAGGCTTGGAAAGAAGAGTCTGCTCCTCGAGACGCTCTGGGCAATGCCTACATGCATGGAATTCGCTGCTTTTGCCACGCTCCCAGTCATCCTGCATCAGCTGGCTTGAGAGAACCATGGAAGGCCTTTGATCGGCATAATTAGGGTGTCAGATCACTAACACCTCTAGGGTTGGGAAATTGTTCTCCGGGAGTCTTTACTCATCTATGACCTAACCCAGCCTCCAATAGTTGGTGATGTTTCACCCACATCTAGAATTCACGGGCCCGGGAATCAGAGGGTTGAAATGGGAGTGATACTGTTACCCTAGTGGCCATTGGTCAACCGTTTGTTTCCCATCCCCGTGACTCGGTGCTGTGCTGGCCCAGAGGCCTTCATTCCAAATATATGGGAAGGCTACTCCCATCTGCAAATACAACACCGATTCCACTGAAATGGAAGTTTTGAAAGCCACCCAGCCACTTGGTGGTCATCATGCCCATGGATCCTACCTGACAAGGAAGTTACCATGCTGGTTGGTGCAACTGAGCCTGACTACTAAGGGGAAATAGTGGTGGCATTACATACTGGAGGTATGAAGGCTTCTCTGGAATACAGGAGGTCCTGCAAGACATCTCAGTACTATTACGCCCTGTGATTAAAGTCAATGAAGACTTACAGCAACCCAATTCCAGCATGATTCTTAATGGCCCAGACCCTTTATGAAGGATTTGGACCTTCATTCAAAGAACCACAGCTCATTGAAGTACTTGCAGAGGACAAAGAGAAAAGGAACAGGTAGTAGACGAAGGTAGTTCTAAATACCAGTTATGACCATATGACCAGTTGCAGAAACGAGGACTATAACCATTGTGAGTATTCTTTCCTTGTTGTATTGTACACATATGTGTCTGGATACGTATATACTTGTATATGTATACATATTCAAAAATAGATATGTCTATATATTTCAAATAGCTCTTCTTCCCTTTGTTATGCCACTACTTATTGTTAAATATCAATGGGTCTTCCACATTGTCTGTTGTACTTGTGTTGCTGTTGCTGCTTGTTGTTAGCTGCCATCGTCACAGCGACCGCATGTGCAGCAGAAGGAAACACCGTCTGCTCTTGCACCAGCCTCACAATTGACCTTGTGTTTGAGTCCATGGTTCTTAATCCACCTTCTCGAGGGTCATCATCTTTTTCACTAACCCTCTACTTGACCAAACAGAATGTCCTGCTCCAGGGATAGTCCAGGGACTAGTCTTTCCTGACAACATGTCTAAAGTACATTGGATGAACTATCACTGTCTTTGCCTCTAAGGAGCATTCTTGCTGTATTTCTTCCAAGACGGAGAGTTATTTTGGTGGTACATGGTACTAGAGTAGTCACCGGCACCATAATTCACATGCATCGATCCTTCTTCAGTCTTCTTATTCAATATCCAACTTTCATGTGCATATGACGTAATTGAAATTACCATGTCATGTTAGTCCTCAAAGTCACATCATTATTCATGTTAGTAGCACCATATTAGACACACACATGACTTTATTATTGCATTTATTTAGAGATTATGTGTGACGTGGACAAGTGCCAAGTTGGCAAGTCATAGACGGTGAAGGTTAACATCTTGTGTCGATTTAGCTAGGCTATGATTCTCAGTGGTTTGGCAAATAATTATGCAATCAACTTTATTTTTTGACATATATGAGCAGCCAATCAGTTTAAGGAGAAGTTTCCTTGGTAATGGGGTTCATATCCAATATAAGAGGGAATACCGAAACAAACACACACACACATTAAAATAAAGCTCTGCTGGGCAGAGCTTTTGTAGTATGCATTTTTCCTGCTAGATGAGCATACAGCAACTTGCTCTAAGTTGCACCCAGTGGCGTTATCTGGGAAGGCTCTCTCTGGTCACAGTCAAAATTTTCATAAAATCAGCTTCCCTCGAACCTCATTTTTTTGTGATAGCCAATTTAAGAGAACAGTGTGTGGCTATGAACTTTTGCTTCCTGTTCAGGAAAGCTGCTGTGGTATTGAACACAGGTTACCAGACAGTGTTTTGAGAAAAACACAAGTGTATGAGTGTCTTCCTCATTTCAAAAAAAAATGAAATGTCAATTGATGACAAACCTCATTATGGATATCTGTCACCTTCCCGAACAGATGAAAATGTCAACAAAATTCCTACCCTTGTCACAGACTGACTATGGACTATGGGGAAGTTATCTTGACTATCTTGGAGCTCTGTTCAGCAAATTTTAATGGAATATTTGGCAATAAATGGGGTCACTGCAAACTTTGCGCCTCAGATTCTGACGAACCAGAAAAAAGAGTGTCAGCTGGAAGCATGCTGTGCTTTGGGAGACCAGCTCTGAAGAGACCCAGACTTTTTCCCAAGGTCGTTACTGGTGAGGACACATTGTGCTGTTCCTATGACCCCGAAACCAAATATCAATCAAGCCAGTGGAAGATCCAATTGTTACCTCGCCCCCCAAAAGCTCGTCAAGTGAAATCAACGCTCCTTTGTTTTGTTTTGTTTTTTTATGTGAAGGGGATAGTGCATTTGGAGTTCATTCTAACAGCTCAGACTGTTCATCAAGCTTTCTACTGAGAGGTTCTCAAAAGATTGTGTAACAGTGTGTGACAGAAAAGGCCCGATTTGTGGCAGATGGGGGACTGGTTTTGCCACCATGATAATGCACCTGCTCACGCAACCATCTCAGTGCACCAGTTTGGGGCAAAAAACCAACATGCCCCTCTTGCTCCATGCACCTTACTCACCCGACCTCGCTCGGTGTGACCTCCTTTTCTTCTCACAAATGAAAAGGGGCATGGACAGACAGATCTGATGATGTAAAAGACCTGAAGGAAACAACAAAGGAGATGCTGTCACTCATCCCAACAGAGGCGTTTTGAAAATGTTTCCAAGGTTTGACAAATGCATTCAGTGTAATGGAGAGCAGTTTGAAAGGGATAAGGTTGTTCTGTAAAAAAAAAAAAATTTTTAAATACATAGCCTTGGAAAAAAATTTTCAGTGTTTTAGGTGGTGGTGGCAGGGAGCCCCTCATACATGGCTGTCCTATCAAAGCTTATTCTCTACCTTGAATCTGACTCATCGTCCTTTGATTTCTAGTTCTTGGGCTGGGAGACAACAGCCTGCTCTCTGACCTGCTGATTTGGAATTTGCTGACCTTTGCAAGCACACGCATCAGAAGAGGCCTCCAGCCTTTTACCTGATACATGGATCTGGACCTTGCCAGTCTCCACAACTGTGTCCACCATTTACTTGAAATTGTGTTTATATTTACATATATTTACAATTCACTTGGCTTGCTCTTCTAGAGAACTCAGTCTAAGACACTACCCTTCTTGGAGCTGTCTCTCCCCTGCAGAGCAAAGCTGAGAAGTGTTCGCTTAGGCTCTGGCAGAAAAGACTTTCCATGCAACAGAACAGAAACTCTCTAACTACAAAAGTGAATGGAAAATTGCACAGAGCACTTACTAGCAGCTGATGGGTCCCGGCTATGAATAATTATTGATCTGCAGAGTCTAAAAGTTGGATAATTATGCTTGGGAGAGTTCAAGAGACACAGTTTAGAGAAAAGTGGATTGTTTCTGGGTCTAGAAAACGGCCTAGTTAATATTTATATAGCAAAGGATAACAATGGATCGTGTGCATCAGGTATGAGTGGATCTCATATTTTGGTTTGGTTACAAAGCAGGCTAGAGTAGTAATTTAAACAAGTATAAAAGTCATTCAATCTGTAGAGAAGGAAATTCGAGTTGAAATATCTATGAGCATAGAACAGCCCCTGCCCCCACCCCAAATTACATGTGGAATATCTGCCTATAACTCTATCATCCCCAAACTTGTTTACGAGGCATTCAATGCCGCACAGCGCTGAAAACAGAGCAGCCCTTGCTTCTGCATCTGTGATAGAAGTATAATAAGGAGAGGCCCAAGCACCCTTCTAGCTGAAAAGCGAGACGGAGAACTAGCATTTCCCAGGGACGGATTATGAATGGTGCATCACGCTGGGATACGAGTAGCAGCAGATTTTGAAATGTTTTTTAGGATGACATTAAACAGTGGGCATAAATAACACAGCACAATGCCCATTTAGAAGATTTTCACCAGATTGTCGCTATTTTAAACAGGATGCGCACACATACAAATTCATAGGTTTAGGCATACAGCCACACACATAGATGGGGGCTTCACTTCCTTTTTCTTTTGTAAGATCCTCAAACCTTTCAGTTTAAGGTTGAAACATTTTTCTCATTCCCTCAGCTAATAAATAATTAATTAATGATCCAAATATATGGGAAGATAAAAGGATCTTTAAAAAATCTTTCAAAGTCAGTCAACATTTGGCTGAAAATACTTCCATACCCTTTTCTTTACGTAGATATCAAACATATGCAAAAATACACACTTACTTTTACATAAGTTGTAGCATCCTGTTTATACATTTTGAAAGCTGCTGCGAGGTAGATCCATATTACCATCTTCATCTGGGGACCCAGAGCTTTAAGAAAGCTGAGACTCAGAGAGGTTGTATAAACATTTCCCCAAGTCAAAGGGGCCAGGTTGAAATGTGAACTTTCGTCCTGTTACTCCAAACCCAGCCTCCTTCCATACCAAAAAGAAAAATGAGTTGTACAGTAATCCCCAGTAATTGAAAATTTCCCTGAAGAGAAACTCTATTGTACACAAATTTACTTCTATAAACCATTTTAGCAACTTGCTTCCAGTACACATGAATGGCAGGCCTGTCACGTTGGGAATAATTTTAAAAAGAGACAAGCAGGGCTTGGGAATAGAAAGGGGCGGTAAAACAGATGGCAGAGAAAAAGGAGAAGATCTTGCGCAGCCGCCTTGGGAAAGATTAGGGAAGATGAAGGAAAATCATTCCAGTCTTAGAACTGCACCTCTCTCCGAGGAGGGGGCAGCGCTGTGTTTAGGAGGAGCTGGCAGCAGCAGGGGAGTTCTCGAATGGCGCAAAGGGTTAATTAAGCACACAACTGAGAATCATGATTGAACCCTTCCAGAGGCACTGCTGAAGAGATACCTGGCAGCTTTCTTCTCCAAAATCTCAGCCTTAAAAATCGAATGGGGTGTTACTCTATTCCACATGGGGTGTCTGAGTTGGATTACTCCAGGACAATGGGTGTGTGCTGCGTGCTTGTTTGGCTAGTCCTTTGTGAAATCAGTCCCAGGGCGAGCCTGAGCAAGGGAATCCTGAACAGCACGCAGAGAGGGGAATGTTCACTGCAGCCGAGGGGGCGGGGAGGGCGGGGGTCCGGGGGACTCATGCGGCCAAGTGACTCCTCTCTGATTCTATCACAGAAGCTATAGAAAAGGGCTCGCAGCCAGAAGGCTTTGGCTGGTCCAGAGGTTAGAGAAAGAGAATCAAACCAAAGAAGCCAAACTCGCTCCAGGGACTCAGTGCCAATCCATAGCGACCTTATTAGAACAGGAAGGGTAGACCTGTCCTTGTGGGCTCCCAAGACTACAGCTCTCAATGGGAGTGAAAAGCCCTGTCCTTCTCCCAGACTGAGAAAGACACCCCACATGTTACCCTGCATATTTCCTTTAAGGAAGCAAAATGGCTCTCTTCTTGAAATGGTGGAGAACAGTGAGGCTGGAACTTGCAATTAAGCTAGACAACATAAAGAGAATAATTATATTATGCATTATTATCTATTACTAATTTTGGTGGAAAGTCATTGGTTGGCTATATTTGGTGTTTGTTTTTATGATTCAGTTTTTTTTTTCATAGGAAGCCCTTTATAAGAGCTTTCCTTAGAATATTTCTGATTATTGCCCTAATAATTCTATTTTCTCCCATAAGATCTTCAGTTCCTTAAAAACAAATTCTCTTGTCACAGAGGTTTCCAAACCCCAAAATCCACCACTGGAGAAATTCTTACTAAGTCGTAATATATCATTCATCCAGACCCTCAAGATATGGAATTTACAATAATTGCATAGAGTTGCTTGCAATTTACTTTACCATGCAATGAATAAAATGAAAGCAAACTTATAGGTACCCCAGATTATGAACTAATTCCACTCCTAAATCTGTCTTTTAAGCTTACTTTGTATGTAAATTAGATACAGTTCATATCTAATGTCAGTTAGTCAAAGGTTTGTTTTACTAATAGTGTATAGTACTTTTCTCTCATTAAAAAAAAACATTAAAGAAACCCATCCAGATACACTAAAACAAAAATAAAACAAACAATGATGTTTTGATACACGTTGCAAAATAACATGTGTTCATTATTATGTCCCTAAAATTTAATGTAATAGGCTTTACCTGGGTTGTTTACTAACTATGGGTTGTATGCAAGTCAGATATTTGTAACCCAAGAACTACCTGTATATTAGATATGTCAGGAGAAGGTAGAGTTCTGGACAATCATGTGGTTGTCGTTAGGTGCTATTGAAGTGGCTCCGGCCTATTGTTATCCTATGCACCACAGAACGAAACACTGCATGGTTCCCGTGCCATCCTGACAACTGTTCCTGCCCTTGAGCCGATTGATGCAGCTCTGTGTCAATCCATCTCATCCAGGGCCTTCCTGTTTTTCCCTACCCATTCCTACAAGATGTCCTTCTCCAGGGACTGTTCTCTCCTGACATGTCCAAAGTATGGAAGACAAACTCTTTCCATTCCTGCCTCTACGGAGCACTTTGGCCTGATTTCCTCCAGTACAGATCACTTTGTCCTTTTGACAATCTGTGGCACTTTCAATAGTCTTCTCCGGCACCACAATTCAAATACATGCCTCATCATAGGCAGGCAATAAAAATGTGTTGGAGGAATGAAATGTTACTCAAGCTATACTTAGAGGTTTCAGCAATGGTTACTGCTAATTTCCCGTGTGCTCTAACTTGTATTTCAGTGGTTTGGATGGATCAGAACTTTTCCCAGTGACACTGGCCATCAACTGGAGTCATTATGTCAAAGATAGCTTCATGTGCATTTAATGCTCTGTCACCATTTTGAAAGTCTTAGGAATGTGATCTTTGAATGTACGCTTTTTACATGTGAGACAATGGAGCAAGTGAATGAAGTGAGGAGAGACAACGAGTAGGTACCCTCCCTTCCATGCTGCCCTGTGTGCATAGAGCATTTGTGATTACCCAGAGCAAGGTTCGGTGGGCTCATATGCGTGGGAGTTCATTGCTCTCAGAGGTAAGTCTACTCCACCTACCACTCAATATGCAGGAGCACTAACCACCGCAGCAATCGTTTCCTTTTTTTCTATGTCATAACTTCCTCTCAAAACTGAACATGTTTGGCGCACAGACAAGGTGTTGTGACATTGTAAGAAACACAGGTGACAAAGAAACTCATCATACCCATTCTTACCCCCCTTTATTAGCCCATCAGTTAGGTGAAGACCATGACAGAGAAGAAGAAAGCAATACAGGAAAGCCCACGGTTCCCTTCCCTTCCAGTTCTAGCTTTCTTCCCAAAATAGGAGGTGGGGTGTTGGTTTGTTATGTTCCAATGACCTTAAGTAAATATCAAATCAAAACCAACGTGCCATATCAAGAAAAACCTTGAAAGAAATCTTTAAAAGTTGTATATTTTTGTAACTTTAACAGCACTTATTCCCTACATTTTGAACAGGAGCTGCACATTTTAATTTTGCACAGAGCCTAGCTCATCATGTAGGTAGTAGCCCCAATGAACTTCATCTGTAAGTAAAAATAACTGTCTTACTCCTACTGATTGACTCACTGTCCCCTTCATGTGACAAGAAATGAGCACTTTCTATTAGTGCTAGAACTGGGCCTACAGTGGTGAACAAACTGGCATGCTGTCTACCCCCACCGCGCTCCACCGTCTAGTTCTTGAGGCAGAATCTACTAGAAGGCAGTGGGCTTGGTTTTTGCCCTAGGGTTTGTTTGTTTTTGGTGGGGGGGCATGGACAGGGGCCCGATATGCTTTACCAGTTGTCGGTGGGTTGATTCCAAGTCATGACAATGCTAAGTGTGCCAGAGCACAACTGGGCTCCATAGGGCTTTACTGTAGACCTCCAGGCCTCTCTCCTGAGGTGCCTCCAAGCATTCAGCTGAAAGCCCAGCACATGAACCCTTTTCCCTGCCCAAGAACTCCATATTTTATTATGCTGCAATTCAGATGTGATTTTTTTTCACATTGGTTCAAAATGAGTGATGTTTCCTTTTCTATTACTTGTTTGAGAAAAGTCCTCTCACTAAGGTGCCTCCCAACCATCTGCAGCAGTGATGCTAGAATCGTGTTGAACCAGTGACCACATGGGCTATGGAACTGAGGATGCGAAAACACGTGAGGAAGAGCAGGCTGAGGTCCAAGTGACTGGGTTTTCACATCGGTCTCGTGTGGTGCAGTCTGCGCCCTTTTTTGCACCAGTTCTGATGTCTCACCCCTGTGGAGATGACAGTGACACTGCAACCACTGAAGTACTTCATGTCTGTAGAGCTGCCTTCTTAGCAGCAAGAGTCCAAGCCAAGAGAGTGCAGGATAGATCCACAGATGGGGGTAAGTGGGTAGAGGAGAATGGTCAAGTAACCACCAAGAGGGCAGATTATCCAGTAGAACTAGCCATTGGTTTGGATTTCCTCATCTAGGAAATAAGGGTTGAGTAAGATGATTTCACATATCAACTAATATCAGTGTTTTCTAAGTATTTTGTCTACTGTCTTCTCAATCAACTCGTACAACCCACATGGCACTGTCTGGAGGTCAGGGACATGTCTCCTTTGGTACTTGGGTCCCCATTGCATGACATGGTGCCTGGCACACAGTAGGTACTCAATAAATATTTATCACATGCTTGTTTCTTCAGGAACTCCTCTGTGAATGGATGTTGCTTTCCATTATCTCTGCCCGGAGAATAGAGGCGGAACTCTCTGGTAACATAAAAAGAGAGGGTGAGGGGGTGTATTCTAATAGTTGATGACACAGAATACATTAAAGCAATGCTCAGTCACCATACATTAAGTCTTTTTAATATAGCTTTTAAACAGCTTTTCTTATTAGCCAAATGAAATACAGTAATCCTTTAACTCTCCTGTGTCAGATTATCAGCTATTTCGAGTAAGTGTTAACATTTCTGTCACTGGCAAAAGTGAATTATGTTTTCCTTCCAAGCTTGCATCAACATGCCCAACAAGCAGGCTGAGCACGCCTCTCTAATGGGACAGTGTGAGGTGCCACCGCTTGGTGATTATGAAGCAGCTAGGCAACTGGTGGAAGGGGCATGCCAGCTCCACCCGTCAGGCTGAGGCGTGATGGAGTCTGACAGGACAGGGACATGCTTACAGGATGAGTGAATGAATGAATTGGAGTATTATCCAGGGTCAGTGATCAGGCTCCTATAACCTTCCTGGCTCTGTTCTATAAATAGCCCTCATGGAAGATCCTGCATGTTGTTATCCCTTATGTATTTCTGTTTCACGCACATCGACAATGCTGGAGACTCCGATCACTCTGTGAGCAAACGGCCATCTTTTGAGAAATCTGAAGAACTCCTCCACCAGGAAAATTCGAGTGGAGGACACAAAGCACTCATTTTGCTAATCAGCTGCCCCAGAGAAAATCGGGAAGTGATCGCATGAGCGAAAAGCTGCAGGAAAGAGTTCATCTGTCTTAGCAAGCCTGTGTCATCGGCCCCCAGAGCACATTTCTTGTCTGTTCTCCTATTCCGCGTCCCTGCCCGTGAGGCCCGCCGCTGCATGCTCACACCCTCAGGATGCTCTCCCTTCTGCTTGCAGGGATAGCCTGTCTCTTCTATCTGGAGGACTTCCACTGGTCCCCAACGGAATGCTGGCCCAGGAACTATTCTACCCTCCCCACACCTCTCCCCCCAGACTTTGCACTGACGCCTTCCAGACCTTATCCTGTTGATTCGTGTGTGATCTGGCCCCTTCCATCAGACAGCAAATTTCTTGAGATCTGAAACTAAATTGTATTCTTCTTTGAATCCCAAGTTGCTCTGGCATGTACTTAAACCCCAGTAGCTGTTTATGAAATCAATGATAACAACGACACTACTGACAGTGTCTTAATTTTCCGCGTCGCAACCCTGAGAAGTAAGCATCATTGCTTTCATTTGCAAGGTAGGGATCGAGCATGAGAGCTTTCAGATAACCTCTCTGAAGGAATGAGCTGATGAGAGGATATGCAAGGTTGAAAAACCAGTGTCTCTGACTCTGGGATTTAAATCCTTTGTGTTGACACAACAGTGGTGCAAACAGTTAAGCACTTGACTACCAACTAAAACATGGGAGGTGTAAACCCACTCTGGGGTGCTTCAGAAGAAAGACCTGGCCATCTGATTTCAAAATTATCAGCCCTGAAAATTCTATCGAGCACAGTGCTACTCTGACACATGAGGTCACATGACTTAAACCCACTCAACAGCAATTGGTTTGGTTTTTTATGCTGCTTAATCCTCTGTCTCCAGATGATAACTGATTAGCATTGCATAGCATTGGCATTCCTCTAGTAAATGTTTTCATATAAAATTCTTATCAAGTTCTACCAACACCCTTATGAAATGCTGTCTTAGCTCCTCCACAAAATGACGCTCACTTATGACAGCCTCTCCTTTGTGACCTTTCCTCCCTTGGGACACATGCTGATCTAGGAAGCAGGAGCTCAGAGAGGTGACATGATTATCCCAGAGTCCACTGAAATGGCATATTCAAATCCAGGTCTGCCGCCTTCACACCTAGATTCATACAAAGCGGTGGCATCAAAGAACTGTGAAGCACTGAATTCTGCGGCACAAAATTTACAGTGACTGGGCTCCACCGGCCGCTCAGCTTTCCAGAGAGCATCCCTTGATGCTGAGGGTTAACGAGGAAGACCCCTCTGGTCCATGCTTGTGTGGACCCATGCTTGCAGGAGCTGTTTTGCCCTCTTGATCTGAGGTGTGCCCTCTTTCTGGTACTTTTCCTTGGCCCTGTGCCCTCCTTCTCCACCCAGACACTTGAAGCGCAGACACTATTTAGGAAATATCTATATGCACCTCCAGTCTAGTCGGGAACGCCAGCTCTCCTGAAACGGAAACGATTGAGTCTGAAATCAAAGTTCACTGGCTTTGCTTTCTTCCCTTTCGCCTCCTTTCTCCTCTTTGGTAAGTGTATCAAGAACCATTCTTTCTCCTTAGGACAGGGCAACACCATTTTATATCAAGTCAATTATCTAACAACAACAAGACTTTCTTCTCAGATACCCAATGTTGAGCCAATGCCAACTCATTGTGACATTACAGGGCAGGGTACAACTGCTTCTTTGGGTTTCTGAGACTTTAAAACTCTACAGGAACAGACAGCCTCCTCTCTCCCAAGGAGCCGCTGGTGAGTTTTAACTGGAGTGAGCAGTCTCATGCTTATCTATCCAACCCTGGGGCCCCACTAACCCATGGGAGCATGGTTGTGTGTTCCTTCCTCCAAAGGGTTAGTATTAATAGATAAGATATTGGTGAAGAAGCCCAGGCAGTAGTGCTAATTGTTGACTCCTCTGCCTGCGTGTCTAATCCCTTAGAAAGGGTTTGACTTTCTTGGTTACACCAAAAGCACTGATTCATAAAAACCATCTCAGATCAAGGATTCTCCGGTGGTGGTCATGAGCAGTGGCCATGCAGACAAAGCCATGTGGACCCATAAACATCTGGCTCACTTTAATTATACCTTCAGGAATTCCTGAGGTTACAGGGCTTCAGTGGCACTGTGTTTTAGCACTTAGCTCCTAATGGAAAGGTGGGCAGCTTAAGCCCACTAGCCCCTGTGTGGGAAGAAGACATGTAGCCTGCTTCTGAAAAAATGTTCCATCGTGGACATGTTACGAGGCAGTGCCACTGCAGTTGAGTGGGTAGTGGTTCTACCCTCTTCCAGAGCGTCACTGTGCATTGGAATTAACTTGATAGTAGTGAGGGATGTTTTTGTTTGTTTGTTTGGACTGAGTAATTATGGGCTGGAATTGGCCCAAAGACTTGGAAAATTCCCACTATTTAAATCATTCAAGACTATCTTCATATAATTTCATACCTATTCACTGCACAAAACAAATTCTTCTTCTTCCTTCCCCGAAATAGGACTGGAAAAGACCATGTACTTTGCCAGCCTCGATGCCTCTTTGCAAGCATTTACAATGGCTTTCTTGCACTAAGACAGAGACATGAGGTGATTCTCCACCTGCTTCCACAGCTCCAATTTGGATTCCTGCTCTGTCTTTGACTCAACGCCGTCTGTCGGTTGCAATGAGCCAAACACGCTGTGTCCTCCTCACTGGTTTTCCCATTGCGCCCAACGCCTCCCATGAATTCACTGACTCAGCACATCATATGGACACATTTCTCCAACAAAGGGGTTTCCTTCAGCTCAATAGCAATCATTGTAACACAATTATCCTCCTTAATAAAAATCACTCTCTTTTATGACTTGCTTATTATTGCCAGGTCTTGTGCTGAGTGCTTTATAAGTATTATCGTAGTAATTCTCACAATAAGTCTACATGGAAGGTATTATTTTCTTTCCACGAGAGGGCTCCATGAGATGGAGTCACTTATCCCAAATTATGCCAGTTATAATTGTTTATATTACCTTCAGACTAGATCCATGTGCTAAAACTAATGATTGTTTTACCGGTTCTTCTGGCTTGATGCTTATTTTACAGTATAGAGAAGTAGGCCACAGTCAAACCACATGGGTTCTTAGTGGCAACAACTGGCCATTAGCTCCAATGCTGCCTTGCTTTTCTGGGAAGGGGAAAGTTTAATGTTCAGAATTTTTGCACATGTTGAGCCAGGCCATGCTTAGGTTTAAAAAAAGAAAGAAAGAAGCTAATTAGATATAATTGTTGAAAGTGTGTGGTAGGTGGAGAACACATAAATGAGGATCTTTCCCCCCTGGAGGTAGTAGGAAGAGTTCGACTTGCAGTTTGAACTGGACACAGACCCCCAACTCCACACCTGAGCAGTTTTGTGACCTTGACTTTTTTGTACCCAAGTGCTTCATCTTTAGAAAGAGAAGACTCTTACCTGTTTACTAGAATCTTCAGGAGGATTAAATGAGCTCATGCTTCGAGAAGCACTGTGCACAATTCCTGGCATATATCAGATGCTATTGTTGGTTGTGACTGAATGTAATTTCCAAAGAACTCAGAAAAAAAATTAAATCTGAACGCAGATCTTGGTCTGTTTGTATGTTATTTCTCCAGCCTCAGATGTTGTCTAGAACTTTACATTCATCAGTATTCCCGTCCCTGTGCTTGTATTACGTGCCTATTGCAACATCGTTGCCATCTTTTATCCTCTGGGTTTTCTCCTGACATTAACCTCCATTTGAAAATACTGGAAGCTAAATTTGAAGGGAAAGTACAAAGTTCATCAAACAAGAACTCGGGTCAACGTTGGGAAACAAAAATCTTGCTTCATTGATATTTAGAAAAAGTTCCTGGGATATTCACAGCTGTTCTCCAGTGATTGCTATATCAAAAGAATGCCTCTAACCCTCTGCCCTGTTCATCAATTGGTTACCTATCATCTAAGTTCTTCTGCTAAACTAAGAGCATAGTATCCCTCAGAGAAGTTATTAATTATTAATATATATATATATATATATATATATATATATATATATATATATATATATATATATATATATATATATATATACACAACTCTTTCTCCAGCATGCTAGCATTTGGAGTTAGCCAGGTCTCATAAATTCTTCTCTGTCTGAAATGGGGAATTTGAACAGACATGCCATTGTTTTCAATAAACCACTGTGCTGTAGTCCAGTTTACCCTCTGTACCATGTGGTCAAGTGCCCGGGAAGAGAAATACTCTTATCAGAGAGGTGATGTTTTATCCATCCAGAATCTATTCCTTTTTCCTGCCTCTTCTTTTTTATTTTTCTCAAAGCAGCATCCATATTTTTCTGGAGGCTCTATCTGAGCTTGTCTGTGTGAATCAAATGAGTTGCTTTATCCTCTGTCCCAGGAATAGGCATGTGACCCAGGGCTAGCCAGTTACAGTGCAGTGCCCTTCTGATTCCCTGGTGGTGTAGTGGTTATGCATTGGGCTCTGATCTGAATGATCAGCAGTTCAAAACCACCTGTAGCACCACCAGGGAAAGACTGATCTTTCCACTTCCATACACAGGTACAGTCTAGGAAACCCACAGGGTGTCACTATGAGTCAGCATTGACTCCACAGAAGTGAGTGAGTCTAGATTCTTCTGATCCAGGCAAGGACAAATCAAAACCAATCAGAACTAACTTCACCTGGACTTGCTCCCTCATCTGAGTGTGTACATGTTGAGGGAGGGATACATAATATATAAGGAGCTTTAGCCCTTAAAATCATGAAGAATTATTTCTGATGAAAAAGTGGCTACGCGAGCTCTTGAGAGATGGTGATGGAGTGACGCAGACCAGAGGGACTGCGCAGAATCCAGCCCAGGAGAGTGGCTCAGAGGGGAATTCAACGCTGCTGGAATGCAGGAGAGCATCATAATGATAAACAGGCACAGACCCGTGGACTTTTGAGGGGCTGGGGGCTTTTGGCTTACCTCAGTGGAAGCCGGCAGGGGCTAGACCTTGGCCCCGGCACTGTATCTGCCTGAGCCGAGACCATTTGGAGCCTGTAGTGGGGCTTGGTCTCAAAACAGCCACAGTTTTCCCCCACCTGCCTCAGGGCAGGGACAGGACCAGTGCAGCTCCACCGCATCTCTGTTCTCTGTTCCCACACAGCCTTGGAAGGTTGCGCAGGGACTTTTTCACGGCTCAGCCGCAGTCTGCCATCACTGCGTCTGTACAGGGACTAAACCTAAACCCTCCCAGCTCCACAATCAGGGATGGGGTTCAGCTACATTGTTGCTTCTGTTTACATTTCTGCTCTCTGTCCCCCCCCCCCAAGGTCTTTGAGGGCTGTGTGGCAATATATTTGCTTTTGTTTCCCTCTCTTCCCTATATTCCCACACAGTCTAAACAGTTTTACTTTTTAATTTTTCTCCTCCTCTTTTTCTCTTTCCTGTTCTCTCACACTCCATTGCTGACCTCCAGAACACTCCCTTTTCCCTAGGGCATTTACGCCTGCACCACACCCAGCTAGGTGAGTTCCACCCGGTGTAGCTAGCCCAAGGCTAGGGAAAGGCCCGCTTTCCCTCCAGGAGATACTCCATCCAACTTCTCATCAGGGAATTCCTGCCTGTGTATCTGGGGGCATAAAGCAGCGCAGCCAACCCTGCTCAACATTCCAGGCTGCTGCAGGAACCTCTGCCTAACCTCTGAAACACCAATTCAGGCAACCCACCAGCCTTCTAGGGCACTCCCCTGATAGGGAAGCCACAGGAGGATAAAGAGGTAGGTTAATCCCATAGTAAAATTAGCTGTAGGCAGTTTGAAGAAGCACTCCTGTAAATCTCCCAGAGAGAGCCAGTGCTCTTTGACTCCCTGGAAAATGGCACCTGGCTCTTCTAAAACAATGCAATGCAAACAGCCATCAGTCCCAAAGACCTCAATCAAAAAAACAGGAGAAACAAAAAGCAACGACAGAAGACGTCATGAACATAAAAACATACATAGAAGAGCAGGCATTGAGCTGCCACGGAAAGAAAATTTCAGAATGCTGCTTGGAGTCAAGCAGGATATGAGGGAAACAATACAGAAAAAGGATGAAACGATAGAGAGATAAAGGCCAGACACCAAAGGGAAATATAGGAGCTTAGAGAAGAGATAACAAAAACAGTAGCACAAACATGGGCCTTGAGAATCGACTAGAGGAATCAGACAACCACATCAGTGACTTGGAGGACAGCCAAGAAGACTTCAACAAATGTGAACAAAAATCTATTAAGATCATCAGAGAATAGGGTTAGGGTTAGAGTTAGGGTTGGGGTTAGAAAAAAAAGATAATCAGAGAAGCTGAAGAAAACCTAAGAGCTATGTCTAATGCTATGAAACAGAACAACATTAGAATTATTGGTTTACTGGAGGAAGACACAACAAAGAAGTCATCTGCAACAATAGTGAGAGAATTCTTGGAGGAAAACTTCTTCAGCTTAATGAATGAAAACCAGGCAACCATTCAGAAGACTGAAAGGACCCCAGCAAGACTAAATCCTAAGAAAAAGTCACCAAGGCACATAATAAACTATCCAACTATGAGGAAAAGGAGAAAATCATGAGAGCAGCTAGGGAAAAACAAGCAATCACCTATAAAGGTTCCCAAATAAGAATATGCTCAGACCTATCAGCAGAAACTATGAAGAAGGGGAGAGAGTGGAGTAACATATTCCAAAAATTGAAGGAAAACAACACAAACCCAAGAATACTCTATCCAGCCAAATTATCAATCAAGATAGATGGAGAAGTAAGAGTCTTCCCTGAGAAGGAAAAACTCAAAGAATACATCAGAAGAAACCCAGCCCTACAAAAGATCCTTGCCGACCCAGTATGGGCAGAAGAACAACACTCACCACGCATAAATAAGAGATCACCACATAGAACAACCTCACCCAGAGGGCAACAAAGAAAAAACAGACCCGAAGATGGCATTGGCTTAAGGATGGAAAGAAGTCAAGAATGATACACACACACACACACACACACACACACACACACACACACACACACAACACACTAATGAGAAAGGTAAGTAGGAAAACTCCCAACATAAAAGGTACAAGATGACATCACAGAGTCTGCAGATGGAGATAATAACCCTGAATATTAATGGCCTGAACTCATAGAAAACACAACCCATCAATCTGCTGCCTACAGGAGACACATCTCAAGGCTACAGACAAAAATAGGCTGAGAATCAAAGGTGGAGAAGGTCCAACCAAGCAAACAGCAATACAAAAAAAGCAGGGGTTGCAATCTTAATCTCAGGTAAATTGACCTCAAGGTGCAAACCATAAAAAGAAATAAGGAGGGACACGATATAATGCTCAAGGGAATGGTAGGCTAAGATCCACTAAGCATTGCAAACATATATTCCTAGAATGAGAGACCAGCTCAATACATCAACCAAACACTCCAAAAGATTAAAAAAGAAATCACAGACTTGACTATTATTGTGGGTGACGTCAACACACCACTCTCTGAGAAAGATAGATCACAGGGGAAGAAACTCAACAAGGAGGCTAGAGAGCTAAACACCACAATTAGACAATTTGACCTGAAAGATATTTACAGAACTTTTCATCCAAATATAAAAAATTTCACATTCTTTTCAAGTCCCCATGGCACATATTCAAAGATAGACCACATGCTGGGGCATAAGGCAAATGCAAATCTACATAAATTTAAGCACATTGAAATAATACAAACCTCTCTCTCTGACCACTGTGCCATAAGACTGGAAATCAACAAAAGGAAGACAAAGAAAACAAAAGCAAACAATTGGAGGATGAATAACTCTCTACTGCAAAAGGAGTGTATAGTGGTACAGATCAGAGATGAAATTAAGAAATTTCTAGAAACCAACGAAAATGAGCACACGATGTACCAAAACTTATGGGATACAGCAAAGGCAGTCATCAGAGGAAGGTTCATAGCAATACAGGCACACCTGAGAAAGGAAGAGAGACTCATGACTGATAGGCTGGCACAAAATTTACAACAACTAGAGCAGAGTCAGCAGGACAATCCTATTAATAGCAAAAGAAAAGAAATGATAAGAATCAGGGCTTGGATTCAGGAGAGGGAAAATAAGAAAGCCAAGGAAAAAATTAATACTGCTAAAAGTTGGTTCTTTGAAAGGATAAACATGATCGATAGACCACTGGTGACGCTAACCAAAGAAAGGAGGGAACAAATTTTAATACCATGAATAGGGGATGAAAGAGGGGTCATTACAACAGACCCTAATGAAATCAAAAGGATAGTTACACAGTACTATGGAGGATGGTACTCCAATGAATTCAACAATTTGGAAGATATGGACAATTTCTTGGAAAAACAATCCCTCCCTAGACTACCCTCGGTGGATGTCAAGAATCTCAACAGACCCATAACAATAGAAGAAATAGAAAAGCTTATCTAGGGATTACCAACAAAAAAAATCCCCTGGACAAAATGGCTACACTGGAGAATTCTACCAAGCATTTAAGGAAGAACTAGCACCATGCCTACACAAACTCTTCCAGAACATAGAAAAAGATGGCAAATCCCTGAACTCCTTCTGTGGAGCTAGTATAACTCTGATACCCAAACTGGGCAAGGATCCCACAAAAAATGAGAACTATAGACTGATATCCCTAATGAACATTGATGCAAAAATCCTTAATAAAATACTAGCCAACAAAACACAAACTTATATAAAACAAATAATTCACCATTAC